>NC_090027.1:42805311-42932811 GCF_037176765.1 Anolis sagrei | reverse complement strand
TCTGCATGCAAACTTTCTCTCTTTCCCACCCTGTTTTGGCCAAGTTTGCATCTTTTCCAAACTCGCTGAACCCACTTGAGATCATGGAGGATTTTAGAAGGATCTGGCCCTGTAGGAGAGACCCTGCGGACCCACCAAAGAGGGATCGCTACAATGGTGAGCAAAGAGAAGCCCAATTTAAAAGGTTTTTCCTAGGTTCTCAAAAAGAATCTCACCAAAGCTGAAGAAAGTGCCACTGAGATGATTTTATGGCAATTCAGCTGAAAAGGATGCAAAGCAGCAATCTTTCGCCAAGCTAAGCATAACATGTACACAAATAAATGCCATTTTTATAGTAATATAGAGTTGTGCGAAGGAAGATCGATGCTTTTGAGCTGTGGTGTTGGAGGAAAGTTCTGAGAGTGCCTTGGACTGCGAGAAGATCCAACCAGTCCATCCTCCAGGAAATAAAGCCCGACTGCTCACTGGAGGGAAAGATACTAGAGACAAAGTTGAAGTCCTTTGGCCACATCATGAGGAGACAGGAAAGCCTAGAAAAGACAATTATGCTGGGGAAAGTGGAAGGCAAAAGGAAGAGGGGCCGACCAAGGGCAAGATGGATGGATGGCATCCTTGAAGTGACTGGACTGACCTTGAAGGAGCTGGGGGTGGTGACGGCCGACAGGGAGCTCTGGCGTGGGCTGGTCCATGAGGTCACGAAGAGTCGGAGACGACTGAACGAATGAACAACAACATAGAGTTGTGTGGTTCAAATCTCCCGCTCTCCGCCCCTCGCCCGGCTTGAAGGCGATTGGCTGGCGCGCTAACAGCTGGGAGGAGGCTCGGCTGCCCCCCCTCCCCGAGTGCCTGGGCCAATCACAGGGCTTCTGTGGGGCGCCAGAGCCAATCAGAAGGCTTCTGCCGCCTCGGTGCCCCAGTGAATCAGGAGGAAGGGAGGCAGGACAAGGGAATACAAGGAAGGAAGGAAGGAAGGGAAGGAGGAAGGAAAGAGAGAAGGAAGGAAGGACAAAAGGTAAGGAAGGAATGAAGGAAGGAAAGAGAGAAGGAAGGAAAAACTAAGGAGAAGGAAGGAACAGTGGAAGGGAAGGATGGAAGGAATGAAGGAAAGGAGGAAGAAAAGAGAGAAGGAAGGAAGGAAGGAAGAGTGGAAGGAAGAGTGGAAGGATGGAAGGAAGGAAGGGAAGGAGGAAGGCTAGGAGGAAGGAAAGAGAGAAGGAAGATTAAAAGGGAAGGAGGGGAGGAAGGAAGGAAGGAAGGAAGGAAGAAACAGTGGAAGGGAAGGATGGAAGGAAGGAAGGAAGGAAGGAAGGAAGGAAGGAAGGAAGGGAAGGAGGAAGGAAAGAGAGAAGAAAGAACAAAACGGAAGGAAGGAACAGTGGAAAGGAAGGATGGAAGGAACAAAGGAAAGGAGGAAGAAAAGAGAGAAGGGAGGAAGGAACAGTGGTAGGATGGAAGGAAGGAAGGGAAGGAGGAAGGAAAGAGAGAAAGAAAGCAAACAAAAGGGAAAGGAGGAAGGAAGAAACAGTGGAAGGGAAGGATGGATGGAAGGAAGAAAGGAAGGAAGGAAGGAAGGAAGGATGAAACAATGGAAGGGAAGGATGGATGGAAGTAAGGAAGGGAAGGGGGAAGGAAAAAGAGAAGGAAGGAAGAAAAGGATGAAGAGAAGGATAGAAGGAAAGGAAAGATAAAGGAAAGAGAAAAGGAAGACAAAAGGGAAGGAAGTGGAAAGAGGAAGAGAGGGAGGAAAGAGGGAAGGAAGGAAAGAATGGAAGGATAAAGAGAGAGTGATGGGAGAGAGATAAGGAGGAAAGAAAGAAAAAGGGAGGGAAGGAGAAGGACAAAAGGGTGGAAGGAGGGAAGGAAAGAGAGAAGGGAGGATGAAAGGGTGGAAGGGAAGGAGAAAGAGAGAGGGAAGGAGGAAGAAAAGAGAGAAGGAAGGATAGGATGGTGTGAGAGAGCAGGGCCTGAGGAAAGAGCCCAAGGGGCCACATCCAGGCCTGGGTTTGCCCCTAACTGGAGCTGTAGTTTGGCATTTCTGGTGGAATTTCCTTCTCTGGAGTTTCTGAAGCAGAGGCTGGATGACCATCTGCAAGGAAGGCTTGTATGGTGCCTTTGTTCCTGGCAGAAGGGAGTTGTACTGGATGGTTTTTGGGGATCTCTTCCAGCTCTAAGATGTGTTGATTCTATGATGTTGTTGGTTGCGTGCAAGGTTTTGGGTTCTGACGTCCTGGTTCTTCCTTCCTTCCTTCCTTCCTTCCTTCCTTTCTGCAGGTGAAAAATGCCAACGCCGTGGGGGACAGCAACCAGGCCGCCAAAGCGTCCCGCACGGCCAACATTCTCAACATTCTCGGGATCTTCTTCGGAGTGATCGTTAATATCGCCGCCGTCGTGTTTTTCGTGGTCAGGTTGAAGCTGTTACACTGAAAGTGCTGTTGGGGAGGCACCACATCCATCCGGCTTGGAGGAACAACCCAAGGTCTCTCCATTAATGGGAGATGGAGAAGGAAGACAGAGGAAAAGAGCCTTTGTTCCTGGTATTCTCCCTCTCCCTCTCTTGGTGCTTTAATGCTTTGCCTGCCTTTAATGCCTTTGGAACAAATCTCAAAGCTGTAAGCCAATAAAGCTCCAAATGCTTTGTAATAAAACTCCGATGTGTTTTGGTGCATCTTCTTTTCCAAAGTTGACCCCAGGTCCATGGATACAGCTGGGCACCGCTTCAGCTGCCACGGCTCAATGCTATAGGACTCCGGGAGTTGTAGTTTGACGAGGAATCGCAGTAGTCTTTCAGCAGTCCATCACTGTGGTCAGATGCACTGTTCCGCAATCACCTGGGTTTGAGTGTGTTCACCTGAGGATGGGAAACAGCGATAGCTTGGGGATTCTGCTAGTGTACCGTCCACCCCGCGACTCAGCAGTTTCCCTGCCTGAGCTAGCAGATGTGGTCTCCAATTTGGCTTTGGTCTCCCAGCACCTGATTGTGCTGGGAGACTTTAACATCCTTAATAGGAGTGGCTCAGGACTTCATGGGGCAGAGACCTCCTTAATAGGAGTGGCTCAGGACTTCATGGTCACCATGACGGCCATGGGGCTATCACAAGTTATATCTGGACCCACCCATCAGGCTGGACATATACTCAACCTAGTTTTTGTTGCAGACAGTGGAACGGTCAGAGTGGAAGAGCAAAATTCTGCCATTGTCATGGTCTGACCATCATCTGATCAGTTTTAGACTTGCTGTGACCTCTAAACTTTGCAGGGGTAGAGGACCGACTAAGATGGTCCGCCCCAGGAGACTGATGGATTCGGATGGATTCCTGAGGAATCTTGGGGCTCTTCCTGTCTTGGAGCCTGGTGATCCTGTCGACACCCTGGTTGATCGCTACAACAGTGAGATGGCCAGGGTGATAGACACGATTGCTCCCGAACGCCCCATCTCGTTGCGCAGAGACACGCCATCTCCTTGGTTCACTGGGGAGTTGGCTGTGATGAAGCGCACGAGAAGAAGGCTAGAGTGCAAATGGAGGAAATCTCAGGATGCCTCTGACTGAACATAGGCTAGAGCCTCACTTAAGGCCTATTCTGTGGCTATATGGGTAGCCAGGGAGACCTTCATGACTGCCCGCATAGCGTCTGCATCTAATAGATTTTCAGAGTTGTTTCGGGTCGTTGGCGAACTCCTTCACCCACCTGAGGTGGAGGAGGCCTTTGATGACCTGACAACTTGGTGCTGCAAGTTTGCACTCCACTTTGCAGATAAAGTCGCTCAGACACGCCTTGAGTTGGACTCCAGTTTAAACACAGTGCCAGGGGAGCTGACCGAGGCTTCTGCTTGTCCGGTTTTGTGGGATTTCTTCCGGCTTGTTCATCCTGAGGACGTGGAGGGGGTCCTCGGAGCTGTGAGGGCGACCACGTCGGCTCTGGACCCCTGCCCATCCTGGCTAATTAAATCGGCCAAAGGTGGTTTGATTGATTGGCTTATGTTGATCATTAATGTATCATTGAAGCAAGCGATTTTTCCATCTGGGCTAAAACAGGCTGTGGTCAGACCAGTCCTGAAAAAGACCTCCCTTGACTCCACGGTCTTGAACAACTATAGACCAATCTCCAACCTTCCTTTTTTGGGCAATTAAGGGCTATTAAGGAGCGGGTGATCGCCTCTCAACTCCAGGGTTTCCTGGATGACATCAACTATCTGAGCCCCTTGTTATAATTATAATTATAATTATTATTAGCATAGATATCTGCAAAAGAAATGTCCAAGAATCCAAAACTTTTCAACCAGGACCAATGTATAATAATAATAATAATAATAATAATAATAATAATAATAATATATTTATATCCCGCTACCAGCTTGGGAGTGATCCTGGACTCATTGCTGAGCCTGGAACCCCAGGTCTCAGTGGTGGCCGGGAGAGCTTTTGCACAATTAAAACTTGTGCGCCAGTTGCGCCCGTACCTTGGGAAGTCGGATCTGGCCACGGTGGTCCACACCCTGGTTACATCCTGAATAGATTACTGCAACGCACTCTACGTGGGGTTGCCTTTGAAGACTGTTCAGAAACCTCAATTAGTCCAGTGGGCGGCAGCCAAATTACTCACGGGAGCGTCATACAGGGAGCATACCACCAGGGGCGGCTCATCCATTACGCGAAGTAAGCGGTCGCAGAACACCTTTTTTTGCCAGGGGCGCAGAGGCGCCTCTGTAAATGCCCCTCGACCGCCGCTTGAGGAGCGCCCCCTCAGCTCACAACAGCCCGAGCAGTCTGGGGGGAGCCTCGGCTTCCTTGCCTCGCTGCCGGGCGATCCTCTTCCCAAAGGGGCTGGGCCATTGAGCCTCGCCTCGCCCCTCTCGTTCCCGCTCCACCCGGCCACCGGGTGCGCGAGCAGAGCCGGCTCTCAATTGTTCTCTGCGTTCGATCCCTTCCCCATGACCGGCTCCCTTTCCCGATCCCCTGGCGCTCCACCCACCTCCTCTCCTCTCCCCAATCCGTGGGTGGGCCAAGGGGTGGAGCGGCCACGCCTGGCCCGCTTCAAGTCTGGAGGCGTGTCTGAAGACCCCAGCATGCGCACCAAAAGTCGCCTCTTCTCCTGACTTTCTCTTCAGCCATTGGGACCAAGAGAGAGAGAGAGAGAGAGAGAGAGAGAGAGAGAGCCCCTCCGGCTGGAGGTATCTCCCACCTCCGCTCCCTCTTTTGTTTTTGTGCCTACCTTCAGGAAAGGTGGGCATTTCCACCTCTGTCTCTGTCTCTGTCTCTCTCTCTCTTTCTCTCTCTCTTGGTCCCAATGGCTGAGGAGAAAGTCAGGAGAAGAGGTGACTTTTGGTGCACACACCGGGGTCTTCAGGCACGCCTCCGGACCCAAAGCGGGCCAGGCAAGGAGCAAGTGCGGCAAGTGTAGTTACTGGGATGTATAGTTCACCTACAATCAAAGAGCATTCTGAACTCCACCAATGATGGAATTGAACCAAATATGGTACACAGAACTCTCATGACAAACAGAAAATATATATCAATGATTGGTGGGGGGGGGGGGGGCAAAATACTGTTTGCTTACTGTTGAAAATTACCTAGGGCCGTCTCTGCATACCACCCCTCTGTTGTGTCAGCTCCACTGGCTGCCGATCCAGTTCCAAGCACAATTCAAAGTGCTGATTTTGACCTACAAAACCCTATACGGTTCCGGTTCAGCGTATCTGTCCAAACGCATCTCCCTCTACGTCCCGCCTCGGAATTTAAGATCTTTTGGGGAGGCCCTGTTCTCGGCCCCACCTCTATCACAAATGAGATTGGTGGGGACGAGGAGCAGGGCCTTCTCGGTGGTGGCCCCTCGCCTGTGGAATACACTCCCTGGGGAAATTAGGTCATCGACATCTCTCCTCTCTTTTAGAAGGAAATGAAAAACGTGGATATGGGACCAGGCTTTTGGGCAATCTGGCAGATAGACAAAGGACAATAACGGCCAGAATTAATAGGATTTGACAATGTGGAATGAACTTACGGACTCTGAGCTGGCAAACATTGAGCATAAGATTGGTTTTATTGATTGTGATGTATAACGGATTGTTTTAATTGTTTATAATTGCTGTTATATATGTTTTTATCTTATTGTCTGTGTTGGCATCGAATTTTGCCTTTTGTAACCCGCCCTGAGTCCCCCCTCGGGGGTTGAGAAGGGCGGGGTAGAAATGAGCGAAATAAATAAATAAATCTCCCCAAGGGACTCGGTGAGGCTTACATGAGGCCGAGCCCACAATACATCTATATATATAAAAATGCTCTGTGCATAATGAGCACCTTAAAAACAAAAGAACCAATGAACAAAATCACACCAAATTTGGCAACAAAACGTCTCACAACACAAGGAATGACCATCACTCAAAAATTTATGATTTTGTCATTTGGGAGTTGTAGTCGCTGGGATTTATAGTTCACCTACAATCAAAGAGCATTCTGAACTCCATCAACAATAGAATTGAACCAAACTTGGCACACAGAACTCCCTTGACCAACAGAGAATACTGGAAGAATTTGGTGGGCATTGACCTTGAGTTTGGGAGTTGTAGTTCACCTACATCCAGAGAGCACTGTGAACTCAAACAATGATGGATCTGGACCAAACTTGGCACAAGCACTCAATACGCCCAGATATGAACACAGATGGAGTTTGGGGAAAATAGACCTTGACATTTGGGAGTTGTAGTCACTGGGATTTATAGTTCACCTACAATTAAGGAGCATTCTGAACCCCACCAACGATGGAATTGAACCAAACTTGGCACTCAGTTCTTCCATGACCAACAGAAAATGCTGGAAGGGTTGAGTGGGCAGTGTCCTTTGGTTTTGGAGTTGTAGTTCACCTACATCCAGAGATCACTGTGGACTCAAACAATGATGTATCTGGACCAAACTTGGCACAAATACTCAGTATGTCCAAATGTGAACATACTGGTGGAGTTTGGGGAAATTACAATCTTGACATTTGGGAGTTGTAGTTACTGGGATTTATAGTTCACCAACAATCACAGAGCATTCCGAATCCCACCAACGATAGAATTGGGCCAAATCTCCCACACAGAACCCCCATGTGGGCCACAGCGAGTGGCAGGAGACAGCTAGTCAGGAATAAAAACAATAACAACAGTAATACATAACAATAAAATAAAACTCATAACAAAAAATAAGCAAAACGTATGACTGGGCCAAACGTAATAATCAAAAATTTAAAGATAATGCTGAGCATGAACAGGTGAAATATGACTAGGATCGGGTTTTCAGAGAGGGTCTGGGCGTGCAGACACTCCTAGATCAATAATAAAGTGCATTTGAGGACATATTGCTAGGAGTTTCCTTATTCTGGGAAGGCACACTGGAACAACCACGTTCTCAGGCTCCTGCTAAAGAGCCTGAAATGTACGTGGCTAAAAGGTTGTTATCTGTCTGGCTCGATGGAGTCATTTTGCAAATGAAACTTCAGTAATGATCCTAACATGAATTTTAATACCAGCCTGGCAAAACGTTATTGATTCGGAGAGGCATTCTGAGTCTTTTGGCCTTGCTCTTTAATATGCACAACAAAGATGGACAAACAACCCTCTCCAACAGTGTTTCTCAACCTTCCTAATGCCGCGGCCCCTTAATGCAGTTCCTCATGTTGTGGTGACCACCAACCATAAACATTATTTTCATTGCTATTTCATAACTGTAATTTTGCTCCTGTTATGAATCGTCATGTAAATATCTGATAGGCAGGATGTGGCACAAAAAGCCGATATGCCCAAATTTGAATACTGGTGGGGTGGGGGTGGGGTTGATTTTGTCATTTGGGAGTTGTAGTTGCTGGGATTTATAGTTCACCCACAACCAAAGAGCACCCTGAACTCCACCAACAATGGAATTGAATCAGACTTGGCACACAGAACTTCCATGACCAACAGAAAATACAGGGTGTGTTTGGTGGGCATTGACCTTGAGTTTTAGAGTTGTAGTTTACCTACATCCATACTCAAACAATGATACATCTGGACCAAATTTGGCACAAATACTTAACATGGTCAAATGTGAACACTGGTGGATTTAGGAGAAAATAGACCTTGACATTTGGGAGTTGTAGTTGCTGGGATTTGTAGTTCACCCGTATCAAAGAGCATTCTGAACCCCACCAGCGATAGAAATGGGCCAAACTTCCCACACAGAACCTCCAAGACCAATAGAAAATACTATGTTTTCTGATGGTCTTTGGTGACCCCTCTGACACCCCCTTGTGACCCCCTCAGGGGTCCTGACCCCCAGGTTGAGAAACGCTGCCCTAAATGGTTCTGGCTCAACTTACCTGTCTGAACGCATCTCCCCTTATGAACCCTCCAGGACTTTAAGATCGTCTGGAGAGGCCCTGCTCTCGATCCCGCCTTCGTCACAAGTACGGTTGGCGGGGACGAGAGACAGGGCCTTCTCAGTGGTGGCCCCTCGGCTGTGGAACGCCCTCCCCAGGGATATTAGATCGGCCCCTTCCCTTTTAACATCTCGAAAGCAGGTCAAGACGTGGCTCTTTGAGCAAGTGTTTGCAGACACAATATAACAGACATGGAGCAAAACGGAACAACTCGACAATGTTATTGGATAACGCTTTTAACCAGGAGACTCAAATTGATATATGTTTCTATTGATATTGATTGTTTTACTTGGTTTTATATTTAAATTGATTCCTTTTTAAATTCTATTTTATGTCTTTGATATTGACTGTAAACCACTCCGAGTCGCCGGTGGGCTGAGAGGGGCGGAATATAAATGTAGTAAATAAATAAATAACTACATAAATGTTTTGATATGGCCAATGAGCTAATCAATAAAAGGTATCAAACTGTGATGGCTCCATGCTATATAATGCTGGGAGTTACAGTTTCTGTAACCTTCCATTCTTTAAGCCAGTGTTTCTCAACCTGGGGGTCAGGACCCCTGGGGGGGTCACAAGGGGGTGTCAGAGGGGTCACCAAAGACCATCAGAAAACACAGTATTTTCTGTTGATCATGAGGGTTCTATGTGGTAAGTTTGGCCCAATTCTATCATTGGTGGAGTTCAGAATGCTCTTTGATTGTAGGTGAACTATAAATCCCAGCAACTACAACTCCCAAATGTCAAGGTCTGTTTCCCCCAAACTCCACTAGTGTTCACATTTGGGCATATTGGGTATCCATGCTAAATTTGGTCCAAATCCATCATTGTCTGAGTCCACAGTGCCCTCTGGATGTAGGTGAACTACAACTCCCAAACTCAAGGTCAATGCCCACCAAATCCTTCCAGTATTTTCTGTTGGTCATGGAAGTTCTGTGTGCCAAGATGGTTCAATTCCATCATTACTGGACTTCAGCATGCTCTTTGATTGTAAGTGAACTATAAATTCCAGCAACTACAACTCCCAAATGACAAAATCAATCCCCCCCAACCCTACCAGTATTCAAATTTGGGTGGATCAGGTATTTGTGAAAAATTTGGTCCAGTGAATGAAAATACATCCTGCATATATATACATTATGATTCATAACAGTAGCAAAATTACAGTTATGAAGCAGCAACGAAAATAATTTTATGGTTGTGGGTCACCAGAACATAAGGAACTGTATTAAGGGGTCACAGCATTAGGAAGGTTGAGAAACACTGCTTTAAGCCATCTGAGTTTTATATAAAACCCACCCACCCCACTCATGTAATTGATGTTGCATTTGATTTTCAGCACTTATTAATGAACAAAAGGTTTTAATTATTGCAACATTGTTGCAACATGGAAACTCATTGTTTTCCCATTGTTTTAGCAGGACGTAGATTCGTCCGCAGAGCTTTCCTGACACTTTCCCATCAGTTCCTATTAGCATCTCATTATGTCAGCGCACAAGTGATCGGAACCATCTGCAAAATTAATGTGGATTGATTCCACGATGATTGGCTTTAAGAGATCAAGGCAATGAGGAAAGCTGGGCAGTCCATTTCGGGGGAAACGGACAGGCTGTCCCTTTGGACACGGCCCAAGTACTCTGCTATCTAGCATCTCATTATGTCAGCGCACAAGTGATTGAAGCATCACTTGGAAAAGCTGGACAGTACATTTTGGGGAAATGGACAGGCTGTTCCTTTGGACACGGCCCAAGTACTGGCACTTTGCTGTCTATCCATCACATTGATCAATACTTCGTACCAGCTTTTCTGTTATTGTTGTTGCCCTTCTTGACAGATTAGAAAGATGGGCTCAAACTAAGAAAATGAAGTTCAACAGTGACAAATGCAAGACACTCCACTTTGGCAGGAAAAATGAAATGCAAAGATATAGAATGGGGGAAAATGCCTGGCTTGAGAGCAGTACGTCTGAAGAAGATCTTGGAGTCCTCGTGGACAGGAAGTTAAACATGAGCCAACAATGTCATGTGGCGGCAAAAAAAGCCAATGGGATTTTGGCCTGCATCAATAGGAGCATAGTGTCTAGATCTAGGGAAGTCATGCTCTCCATGCTGTATTCCGCCTTGGTTAGACCACACCTGGAATATTGTGTCCAATTCTGGGCACCACAATTCAAGAGAGATATTGACAAGCTGGAATGTGTCCAGAGGAGGGCGACTCAAATGATCAAGGGTCTGGAGAACAAGCCCTATGAGGAGTGGCTTAAGGAGCTGGGCATGTTTAGCCTGAAGAAGACAAGGCTGAGAGGAGATATGATAGCCATGTATAAATATGTGAGAGGAAGCCACAGGGAGGAGGAGGGAGCAAGCTTGTTTTCTGCTTCCTTGGAGACTATGACATGGAACAATGGCTTCAAACTACAAGAGAGGAGATTCCATCTGAACATGAGGAAGAACTTCCTGACTGTGAGAGCCGTTCAGCAGTGGAACTCTCTGCCCTGGAGTGTGGTGGAGGCTCCTTCTTTGGAAGCTTTTAAACAGAGGCTGGATGGCCATCTGTCAGAGGTGTTTGGAATGCAATATTCCTGCTTCTTGGCAGAATGGGGTTGGACTGGATGGCCCAGGAGGTCTCTTCCAACTCTTTGATTCTATGATTCTATGTTGCAGCTTCCCTTCCAAAAGTCCTGGCGAGGAAATCCTTTCCTTCCTTCCTCCCATCAAGGTCTCTGTGACACCAGCAGCAAGTAGACCAACCTGCTCTTAACTCATGCAAAAGAAGAAGGAGGGAAGAAAAGCCCTGCTGTATCTTTAAGCGAGAAACTTCAACCAGCCCGGCTTTTTGTGCTGAAATTTCCTTTTATGCCAAAGGGCTCCCAAAGGTGGTTCAAAGCGACTGTCCTCTTCTGCTTCTGACCACCCAAACAGCAACATCTGTCCATCAAAGAAGAAGCCCAATCAAGAATATTCTGGTTCCAGCTTTGCTTCCTGGTCAGACCTGTGAGCCTGCAAATGAACAGGATGCTTTCCTGCCCCTTTCCTCCCAAGGCAAAGTCTTACAACAAACTACAATACATTGCATCCAATCCCAGCCTCTCTTAGGGTCAGAGATGGCTCCAAAGTGTTCCAGCCGCAGCTCTCTACCTCCACCTGCTGCTTACCTTGGATGAGAGGATGAAAAAGTAATTTGCAAAGGGAAGACATAATGATACTCGGAAGGAAAGACTGGAGACCAGTGGTTCCCATCCTTATGATAGTTCAGTGTTTCTCAACCTTCGTAATGCCGCAACCCCTTAATACAGTTCCTAATGTTGTGGTGACCCCCAACCATAACATTGTTTTTGTTGCTACTTCATAACTGTAATTTTGCTACTGTTATGAATCGTAATGTAAATATCTGATACGCAGGATTGTTTTCATTCACTGGACCAAATTTGGCACAAATACCTGATACGCCCAAATTTGAGTACTGGTGAGGTGGAGGGTTGATTTTGTCATTTGGGAGGTGTAGTTATTGGGATTTATAGTTCACCTAAAATCCCAATAACATATGTTGTATGTTGTGTTTGCACTGTCTGTTTTTGATAAGGCCAACTGGCTAATCAATAAAAATTGTTGTATTATTATTATTATTATTATTATTATTATTATATTGCGTTATATTATAATCTTAATGTCAATATGTATATACAATAGATTGTATTATTAGCATAACACAAACTTAGTATTATATATTATTATACTGTTCTATACCACTATACTATAATATATAATGTACACTTATTATATTATTATATATAATAATATTGTGCTATATTATTATAAACTAGTCATCCCCTGCCACGCATTGCTGTGGCCCACATGGGGGTTTTGTGTGGGAGGTTTGGCCCGATTCTATCGTTAGTTGGGTTCAGAAAGCTCTGTGATTGTAGGTGAATTATAAATCCCAGCAACTACAACTCCCAAATGTCAAGATTCTATTTTCCCCAATCTCCACTAGTGTTCACATTTGGACATACTGAGTATTCGTGTCGAGTTTGGTCCAGATTCATCATTGTTTGAGTCCACAGTGCTCTCTGGATGTAGGTGAACTACAACTCCAAAACCAAAGGACACTGCGCACCGAACCCTTCCAGTATTTTCTGTTGGTCATGGGAGAACTGTGTGCCAAGTTTGGTTCAATTCCATCGTTGGTGGGGTTCAGAATGCTCTGATTGTAGGTGAAGTATAAATCCCAGCAACTACAACTCCCAAATGATAAAATCAAAAAAATTTGAGTGAAGGACATACATTGGGTTGTCAGGTGTATGCTGTCCAAATTTGGTGTCAATTGGACCAGTGGTTTTTGAGTTCTGTTAATCCCACAAACGAACATTACATTTTTATTTATATAGATTTCGCCCAAAGTTTGAGTGACTCTTCGTTGGCTGTGGCGCTGAAGGTGCTGTCCAAGGTGCTGAATCGGGCAGCTCCTCGGTGGCAATTACGCATGCGCCGACGGGCAAGGCGCTCCTCTCCCCTCTCCAGAGCGCTGAAACAACTGGAAGCCGCCTGTCTGTCGCTCGCTAGCTGTGCGCATGCGCAGCCACCTGCTTCTTCCGCCCTTCCTTTGACGCCGAAGGTTTTACTGCGCAAGCGCCCCCCCAAGTCGCTCTGGATGGCTTCTTTGCCCTCACTTTCTCAAAGGAGCAGGAGTGGGGTCTCCTAGCCTTATGATTGATACATCATCATCATCATCATCATCATCATCATCATCATCATCATCATCATCATCATCATTTTTTTTTATTATTTGTCGTGTCAGGGCAGCCAGTCCATTATATTACATTTCTAATAGAACAAAGCAAACAAACAGAAAAATACACAACTTGTGAGTTTGGTAGCTGGTTAAATGTCCTTTGACCAGTATCTGGCCACTTGGAGTGCTTCCGATGTTGTCGCAAGAAGGTTCTCCCTTGTGCATGTGGCCGGGCTCAGGTTGCATCGCAGCAGGTGGTCAGTGGTTGGCTCTTCTCCGCACTCGCATGTCGAGGATTCCACTTTGTGGCCCCATTTCTGAAGGTTGTCTCTGCATCTCGTGGTGCCAGAGCGCAGTCTGTTCAGCGCCTTCCAAGTCGCCCAGTCTTCTGTGTGCCCAGGGGGGAGTCTCTCATTTGGTATCAGCCTTTGATTGAGGTTCTGGGTTTGAGCCTGCCACTTTTGGACTCTCGCTTGCTGAGGTGTTCCAGCGAGTGTCTCTGTAGATCATAGAAAACTATTTCTTGATTTAAGTCATTGACATGCTGGCTGATACCCAAACAAGGGATGAGCTGGAGATGTCTCTGCCTTGGTCCTTTCACTATTGGCTGCTACTTCCCGGCGGATGTCAGGTGGTGCAATCCCGGCTAAGCAGTGTAATTTTTCCAGTGGTGTAGGGCGCAGACACCCCATGATAATGCGGCATGTCTCATTCAGAGCCACATCCACTGTTTTAGCGTGGTGAGATGTGTTCCACACTTGGCATGCATACTCAGCAGAAGAGTAGCATAGCGCAAGGGCAGATGTCTTCACTGTGTCTGGTTGTGATCCCCAGGTTGTGCCAGTCAGCTTTCGTATGATATTGTTTCTAGCACCCACTTTTTGCTTGATGTTCAGGCAGTGCTTCTTGTAGGTAAGAGCACGGTCCATCATTATCATCATCATCATCCAAAGAGGCTCACAACATTAAAAATGGTGCTGTTTAAAAGCCAACCCTATATAACGATCTGAATATATCTGAATATATATCTTGCTTCCGGCCCAAGCTACCTATCCGACCGCATCTCTGCCTATGAACCCACCAGGACTTTGAGATCTTCCAGGAAGGCCCTGCTCTCGATTCCGCCGGCTTCTCAAGCACGGTTGGCGGGGACGAGAGGTAGGGCCTTCTCGGTGGTGGCTCCTCGGCTGTGGAACGCCCTTCCTACAGACATTAGGCTGGCACCATCTCTCATGGCATTCCGAAGAAAGTTGAAGACCTGGATGTTTGTGCAGGCGTTTGAGTAATTTAGTGCAATCTGGTAATGGAACCTAGGAATGGAACAATGGACGACGAACCTGGACTACGCTTGGGTGATGAGAAGATTGGGTACGGTTGTTTTTTGTAATAATTGTGCATTGTAATTGCTTATTGGTAATTTATGGATAATGTGTAAAGTCAATTGTTATATGTTGTATGGAACCACTGCTGTTTCTACTGTTTTTACTGTTTGTGAACTGCTGTGAGTCGCCTTCGGGCTTGAGATACAGCGGTATAGAAGCAAAGTAAATACATAAATAAATATATTCCAACTGAACATGCAATTGTGGTTGCTTTACATTGTTGTTATTGTTAAATAGTAATAATGGAATAATAACGGAATAATAATGGAATAATAATTTAATGATAATAATAATTTAATAATTTAATAATAATTTATTTTATTTTATTTATTTACTTTACTTCTATACCGCTGTTCTCAGCCCGGAGGCAACTCACAGCGGTTCACAGCACACGGAAACAGCAAAATTCAATGCATCAATATAAAAAACAGTTAACAGCCTAATCTAATACACAGTTAGTACACAATTACTATAATAACCATTCACTAGTGATTAAATAATAATTTAATCATGATTAATAAAAATTTAATGATAATAATAATTGTTATTGTTATTATTATTATAATATTTATTTATACCCTGCTTTATCTCCCTTGAAGGGGACTCAAAGTGGCTTAACATAAAAGCATCAGCATAGCCCTTTAAAATATACCTACTTACTTACTTAGGTGATCCCTCGTTGGACAGGTAAGATGGTTTTCCTTGATGACTATTTTTGTGGATTCGTAGGTGGCTGTGGAGCCCTCTTCTTGACCCGCATCTTCTCCCGTAGTGAAGGCATTGGTTTCCAGGTGGAAGGCGGTCCCAGTTGGGGTTGGCTTGACGCGCCTTCCTCTTGGCACGTTTCTCTCTTTCACCCTCCACTCGTGCCTCCTTGAATTCTGCAGCACTGCTGGTCACAGCTGACCTCCATCTGGAGCGCTCAAGGGCCAGGGCTTCCCAGTTCTCAGTGTCTATGCCAGAGTTTTTAAGGTTGGCTTTGAGGCCATCTTTCAATCTCTTTTCCTGCCCACCAACATTCCGCTTTCCATTCTTAAGTTCAGAGTAGAGCAACTGCTTTGGGAGACGGTGGTCAGGCATCTGGACAATGTGGCTGATCCAGCGGAGTTGATGGCAGAGGAGCATCGCTTCAATGCTGGTGGTCTTTGCTTCTTCCAGCACGCTGATGTTTGTCCGCTTGTCTTCCCAAGAGATTTGCAGGATTTTCCGGAGGCAGCGCTGATGGAATCGTTCCGGGAGTTGCATGTGACGTCTATAGACAGTCCACGTTTCGCAGGCGTATAGCAGGGTTGGGAGGGCAATGGCTTTATAGATAAGCACCTTGGTATCCCTACAGATGTCCCGGTCCTCAAACACTCTCTGCTTCATTTGGGAAAATGCTGCACTCGCAGAGCTCAGGCGGTGTTGAATTTTGGTGTCGATGTTGACTTTGGTGGAGAGGTGGCTGCCAAGGGAGCGGAAATGGTCAACATTTTCTATTGTTACACCATTAAGCTGTATCTCTGGCATTGGGGGAATCTGGCATTGGGGGAAAAAGCATCCGCATAGCTCCTTAAAATATACCAATATACCAACATTACAACAGGATTCAAAATAAATAGTATTTAAATCTCCCAGCTAAAAACCATTAGATCAAGTTTTTGTTGTTGTTGCTATATTTATTTGAGATTAGGAACCCAAAGAGAGCCTTAAAAACTACACAATTTTAATGTATAATAAATTCCAATTTATTATTTAAATTGTTACGAATAAATAGAATAAATACATTTAAATGGTAACTGATTTATTATTATTATTATTATTATTATTATTATTATTTTGAAACCGGCAAAATATAAATATTAAAATACGATTTTATATAGCATAATATGGGATGTGTGTAGGCAGTGCCCAGATGCAACCACAAGAGGGCAGTATGTAGATAGAACGGATTAGTTTGTGGATAGAGAGGGATGCATGCATGCATGCAGTCTTCAGATGCAACCACAAGAGGGCAGTATGTAGATAGAAAGGATTAACTTGTATATAGAGAGGGATGCATGTATGCAGTGGTCAGATGCAACCACAAGAGGGTAATATATAGATAGACAGTAGGGCTGTCCAAACATGAAAAAATTTGTTTCTAAACTCGATTCGTTTTTAGGGGTTTTTTGCGTTTCGTTATTTAAAAGAATTCCGAAATTTTCCTTAAAAAAAAGTTCGATATTTACGAAATTTCGGAAATCATAAAACAATTACAAAACGATTACGAATCGATTATGAATCGATTCGTTGATGGCGGCCGCAATCGCGCAATACGCTAAAAAAACTTCTGTAGCTTCCCTCTCCCTCTGTTGTTGACTGTTGGTGTGATAATTATATTTTTTTTTCACTGAGAAAACAAACAGCAACACTAAAACTTGCACCAGACATGCGTAAATAATAACGAAACATTTACGAATCAATAACGAATCAATAACGAATCAATAATGAATCAATTCCGAAACAATTACGAAACGAATTGGAAAAATTTGTTTCGTTTTTTAGTTGCTCCTGAATGGTTCAATATCGCTTCGTTATAAAAAAAAAATAACGAATTTTTAATGAATTACGATATTACGAAACGAAACCGCCCAGCCCTAATAGACAGGATTAACTTGTATATGGCGAGGGATGCATGCATGCAGTGCCCAGAGGAAACCACAAGAAGGCAGTATATAGATAGAAAGGATTAGTTTGTAGATAGAGAAGGATGCATGTATGCAGTGTTCAGATGCAACCACAAGAGGGCTGTAAATAGAAAGGATTAACTTGTATATAGAGAGGGTTGCATGTATGCAGTGCCCACAGACAAGCACAAGAGGGCAGTATATAGATTATTTTATTATTTTATTTATTATTTTATTTCGGGTATTTTTACCCCGTCCTTCTCAACCCCCTAGGGGGGACTCAGGGTGGCTTCCAGCCAGCACATATTTGATGCCTACAATTAAACCCAATAAAATACACAACAAACAGTAATTATAAATAATTAAAATATTAAGTTAATACAAGTAAATAGAAAGGATTCGTTTGTGTATAGAGAGGCATACATTTATGCAGTGCCCAGAGGCAACCACAAGAGGGCAGTATATAGACAGAAAGAATTAGTTAATGTATAGAGCAGGGTCTTCAAACTTGTTAAACAGATGGCCAGGTCACAGTCCCTCAAACTGTTGGAGGGCCGGATTATATTCATAAAAAAATATGAATGATTTCCTATGCACATTGCACATATCTTATTTGTTGTGCAAAAAAACCCTTAAAAACAATACAATAATTAAACTAAAGAACAATTTTAACAAATATAAACTTATTAGCATTTTAATGGGAAGTATGGACCTGCTTTTGGTTGATGAGATAGGATTGTTGTTGTTGTTGTGTGCTTTTAAGTCATTTCAGACTTAGGTTGACCCTGAGCGAGGGCCAGGTAAATAACCTAGGAGGGCCATATCTGGCCCCCGGGCCTTAGTTTGAGGACCCCTGGTATAGAGAGGGATGCATGCATGCCCAGAGGCAACCACAAGAAGGCAGTATATAGATAGAAAGGATTAGATAGCTACCCCTTCATTGTTGTTCATTCGTTCAGTCGTGTCCGACTCTTTGTGACCTCATGGACCAGCCCATGCCAGAGCTCCCTGTCGGCCGCCACCACCCCCAGCTCCTTCAAGGTCAGTCCAGTCACTTCAAGGATACCATCCATCCATCTTGCCCTTGGTCAGCCCCTCTTCCTTTTGCCTTCCACTTTCCCCACCATCATTCCCTTCTCTAGGCTTTGCTGTCTCCTCATGATGTGGCCAAAGGACTTCCACTTTGTCTCTAATATCCTTCCCTCCAGTGAGCAGTCGGGCTTTCTTTCCTGGAGGATGGACTGGTTGGATCTTCTCGCAGTCCAAGGCACTCTCAGAACTTTCCTCCAACACCACAGTTCAAAAGCCTCTCTCTTCCTTGGCTCAGCCTTCCCGAAGGTCCAGCTCTCACATCCGTAGGTGACTCCAGGGAAGACCATGGCTTTGACTAGGCGGACCCCTTCATTAGCCAACTTAAAATAATTGAAGGAAAGAAAAGGAACAAACACCTGTTGCTATGTGAAGTGTCCCTCTGTGAGGTCACTGGGCAAGAAAGGCAATGAAGCAACTTGGTTGATGCTAGATGACATATATGAGGGGAAGGAAGAAACAGAACGAAAGGAAGGAAACGAAGGAAGGGGAAAGATATGAGAAGAGAGCAGGAAATAAAGAGAAAAGGGGGAAGAGAAAGGAAGGAAAGAAAGAAGACGGTGGAAGGTGTATGAGGGAAAGCAAGAGAAGAAGGAAAGAAAGAAAGAAAAAGAAAGGAGAAAGAAGGAAGTGAGGCAGGGAAAGGAAGGAAGAGAGAAAGGGGGAAACGTATGAGAGGGAATGAAACAAATAGAAAGGAAGGAAGAGAAAGGAAAGAGAGAAATGTGGGAGGTGTATGAGGGAAAGAATGGTAAGAAGTTAAGAAAGAAAAGAAAGTGTAGTGGTGTATGAAGAGAACAGAGGAAAGAGAAAAAGAAAGGGAGGAAGAAGAAAGAGAAGGGGAGAAAGAAAAAGAAGGGAAGGAAGTAATAGAGGAAAAAGGAAAAGGAATGAAGAGAGAAGAGGAAAGAAAGAGAAAGAAGAGAAAAGAGAAGAAAGGGAAGAGGATGAGGAAAGAAAGAAAGGCAATGAAGCAATTTGGTTGCTGCTCGATGACATATATAAGCGGAAGGAAGAAACAGAAGGAAAGGAAGGGAAGGAAGGGAAGGAAGGAGAAAAGGTACGAGAAGAGAGCAGGAAAGAAAGAAAAAAGGGAAGAGAAAGGAAAGAAAAAAAGATGGTGGAAGGTGTATGAGGGAAAGCAAAAGAAGAAGGGAAGAAAGAAAAAGGAGAAAGAAGGGAGGGAGGCAGAGAAAGAAAAACGAGCGAAGGAAGGAAGAGAAAGAAAAGGGGGAAAGTATGAGAGGGAATGAAACAAAGAGAAAGGAAGGAAGAGAAAGGAAAGAGAGAAATGTGGGAGGTGTATGAGGGAAAGAATGGTAAGAAGAAAGAAAAGAAAGAGGGTAGTGGTGTATGAAGGGAACAGAGGGAAGAGAAAAAGAAAGGGAGGAAGAAGAAAGAGAAGGGGAAGAAAGAAAAAGAAGGGAAAGAAGGAATAGAGGAAAAAGGAATAGGAATGAAGGGAGAAGAGGAAAGAAAGAAAAGAAGAGAAAAGAAGGAAGGGAAGAGAATGAGGAAAGAAAGAAAGGCAATGAAGGATTTTGGTTGCTGCTCGATGACATATATGAGGGAAAGGAAGAAACAGAAGGAAAGTAAGGAAAGGAAGGAAGGGGAAAAGATATGAGAAAAGAGCAGGAAAGAAAGAGAAAAAGGGGAAGAGAAAGGAAAGAAAAAAAGAAGATAGTGGATGAGGTGTATGAGGAAAAGCAAGAGAAGAAGGGAAGAAAGAAAAAGGAGAAAGAAGGGAGGGAGGCAGAGAAAGAAAAAAGAGTGAAGGAAGGAAGAGAAAGAAAAGGTTCAAAGTATGAGAGGGGGAAACTGTGAGAGCCGTTCAGCAGTGGAACTCTCTGTGTGGTGGAGGCTCCTTCTTTGGAAGCTTTTAAACAGAGGCTGATGGCCATCTGTCAGAGGTGATTTGAATGCAATATTCCTGTGTCTTGGCAGAATGGGGTTGGACTGGATGGCCCAAGAGGTCTCTTCCAAGTCTTTGATTCTATGATTCTATGAATGAAACAAAGAGAAAGGAAGGAAGAGAAAGGAAAAAGAGAAAGGTGGGAGGTGTATGAGGGAAAGAAAGGGAGGAAGTTAAGAAAGAAAAGAGAGAGGGTGGTGGTGTATGAAGGGAACAGAGGGAAGAGAAAAAGAAAGGGAGGAAGAAGAAAGAGAAGGGGGAGAAAGAAAAAGAAGGGAAGGAAGGAATAGAGGAAAAAGGAATGAAGGGAGAAGA
This sequence comes from Anolis sagrei, assembly GCF_037176765.1. Classification (NCBI taxonomy): domain Eukaryota; kingdom Metazoa; phylum Chordata; class Lepidosauria; order Squamata; family Anolidae; genus Anolis; species Anolis sagrei. The sequence continues at coordinate 42,912,343 of NC_090027.1, read as the reverse complement.
GAAAAGAAAGAGAAAGAAGAGAAAAGAGAAGAAAGGGAAGAGGATGAGGAAAGAAAGAAAGAAAGAAAGAAAGAAAGGCAATGAAGCAGTTTGGTTGCTGCTCAATGACATATGAGGGGAAGGAAGAAACAGAAGGAAAGGAAGGAAAGAAAGGAAGGAAGGGGAAAAGGTATGAGAAGAGAGCAGGAAAGAAAGAGAAAAAGGGGAAGAGAAAGGAAAGAAAAAAAGAAGATGGTGGAAGGTGTATGAGGGAAAGCAAGAGAAGAAAGAAAGAAAGAAGGGAGGGAGGCAGAGAAAGAAAAAAGAGTGAAGGAAGGAAGAGAAAGAAAAGGGGGAAAGTATGAGAGGGAATGAAACAAAGAGGAAGGAAGGAAGAGAAAGGAAAGAGAGAAAGGTGGGAGGTGTATGAGGGAAAGAAAGGAAGAAGTTAATAAAGAAAAGAGAGAGGGTGGGAACAGAAGAAAGAGAAAAGAAAGGGAGGAAGAAGAAAGAGAAGGGGGAGAAAGAAAAAGAAGGGAAGGAAGAAATAGAGGAAAAAGGAAAATGAATGAAGGGAGAAGAGGAAAGAAAGAGAAAGAAGAGAAAAGAGAAGGAAGGGAAGAGGATGAGGAAAGAAAGAAAGGCAATGAAGCAGTTTGGTTGCTGCTCGATAACATATATGAGGGGAAGGAAAATATGAAAAGAGAGCAGGAAAGAAAGAGAAAAAAGGGAAGAGAAAGGAAAGAAATAAAGAAGACGGTGGAAGGTGTATGAGAGAAAGCAAGAGAAAAAGGGAAGAAAGAAAAAGAAAGGCGAAGGAAGGGAGGGAGGCAGAGAAAGAAAAAAGAGTGAAGGAAGGAAGAGAAAGAAAGGGGGGAAAGTATGAGAGGGAATGAAACAAAAAGGAAGGAAGAGAAAGGAAAGAGAGAAAGGTGGGAGGTGTATGAGGGAAAGAAAGGGAAGAAGTTAAGAAAAAAGAGAGAGGGTGGTGGTATATGAAGGAAACAGAGGGAAGAGAAAAAGAAAGGGAGGAAGAAGAAAGAGAAGGGGGAGAAAGAAAAATATGAGGGGAAGGAAGAAACAGAAGGAAAGGAAGGAAAGGAAGGAAGGGGAAAAGATATGAGAAGAGAGCAGGAAAGAAAGAGAAAAAAGGGAAGAGAAAGTAAAGAAATAAAGAAGACGGTGGAAGGTGTATGAGGAAAAGCAAGAGAAGAAGGGAAGAAAGAAAAAGAAAGGCGAAGGAAGGGAGGGATGCAGAGAAAGAAAAAAGAGTGATGGAAGGAAGAGAAAGAAAAGGGGGAAAGTTAAGAAAAAAAGAGAGAGGGTGGTGGTATATGAAGGAAACAGAGGGAAGAGAAAAAGAAGGGGAGGAAGAAGAAAGAGAAGGGGGAGAAAGAAAAAGAAGGGAAAGAAGAAATAGAGGAAAAAGGAAAAGGAATGAAGGGAGAAGAGGAAAGAAAGAGAAAGAAGAGAAAAGAGAAGAAAGGGAAGAGGATGAAGAAAGAAAGAAAGAAAGAAAGAAAGAAAGAAAGAAAGAAAGGCAATGAAGTGGTTTGGCTGCTGCTCAATGACATATATGAGGGGAAGGAAGAAACAGAAGGAAAGGAAGAGGAGGAAGGGGAAAAGGTATGAGAAGAGAGCAGGAAAGAAAGAGAAAAAAGGAAGAGAAAGAAAAGAAATAAAGAAGACGGTGGAAGGTGTATGAGAGAAAGCAAAAGAAGAAGGGAAGAAAGAAAAAGAAAGGAGAAAGGAGGGAGGCAGAGAAAGAAAAAAGAGCAAAGGAAGGAAGAGAAAGAAAAGGGGGAAAGTATGAGAGGGAATGAAACAAAGAGAAAGGAAGGGAGAGAAAGGAAAGAGAGAAATGTGGGAGGTGTATGAGGGAAAGAAAGGGAAGAAGTTAAGAAAGAAAAGAGAGAGGGTGGGAACAGAGGAAAGAGAAAAGAAAGGGAGGAAGAAGAAAGAGAAGGGGGAGAAAGAAAAAGAAGGAAGGAAGGAATAGAGAATAAAGGAAAAGGAATGAAGGGAGAAGAGGAAAGAAAGAGAAAGAAGAGAAAAGAGAAGGAAGGGAAGAGGATGAAGAAAGAAAGAAAGGCAATGAAGTGGTTTGGTTGCTGCTCGATGACATATATGAGGGAAAGAAAGGGAGGAAGTTAAGAAAGAAAAGAGAGAGGGTGGTGGTGTATGAAGGGAACAGAGGGAAGAGAAAAAGAAAGGGGGGAAGAAGAAAGAGAAGGGGGAGAAAGAAAAAGAAGGGAAGGAAGGAATAGAGGAAAAAGGAATGAAGGGAGAAGAGAAAAGAAAGAGAAAGAAGAGAAAAGAGAAGGATAGAGAAGAGAGAAAAAATGGGAAGAGGATGAGGAAAGAAAGAAAGAAAGAAAGAAAGAAAGAAAGGGGAAGATATATAAGGGAAAGTGGGGGGAGGGAAGGAAGAACTACAAGGAAAATGCTACCGCTTCTACGAGTGCCTCACCATCCAGGAATGCAACACTTCCTGGAAAAGAATGACCTCTGGGGGGGCTCTACAAACTTGATAGTTCCTCCGTGGTGTGATACTCCCCAGGGCAGGGCCAGATGTGTTGGCATTCCAGGCATGTTCCAGGCCTGGTTTGTTGTCAGTTTTCCAGGCATGTTCCAGGCGTGTTTGCTTATCTGCAGATGTGGGAAGGAGAAGCGTTTGGCAGTAGAGATCCGAGAATGCACTTAAAGAAACACAGAAAAATCAAAACCACATTGACCGAGAAGTCCGCCCATGGCTTATCGTTGATTACTAACTGAAAGCCGAGAAAACAATCAGCGCACTAATGAAATTCTTCTACAAACAAGGCAGCTACTTGGTAGAATCCACCCTCAAACCGTTCAGTAGCCATGCGCTGGCACAAGCACGTTATGGCACAGAAGCCTGGGGTTCAGATACCAACTTTTGCAAAACCTTGGAAATTTGGCAGAAGAAGTTCCTCCGAAAACTTTATCCGCTTCCAGCTGGAACTCCTGCTGCACTTCTGTGCACTGACTCTGGATGGCCATCAGTAAAATCAAAAGTAGATCGTGCCCATTTAAGAGACTTGCTACTCTTCAAAACAACCCTCTTCCAGTGTTGTGTGGTTGTCGAATATGACCCCCCCCCCAGGCATGTAGCCGGGGGGAGGGGGGGCTTGAGGGGCTTCACCCCCCCCCCCGAAATTCTCATGGTGGTTCACGAAAAGGCCTTACTGGTGCATTATTTAAACTGTTATGTTTATTCATATCATGATCTGATCACCATACTCAATATATCCCATATGCATGGGGGTATTGGGGTAATGATACTAAAGGTTTGCTAGGGTAGACCCTCTTTCACTCAGACTCAGCCCCCCCGAAACTCAGCCCCCCCCCGAATCGAAATCCTGGCTACGGGCCTCCCCCCCCCCCCACAATAAAAGATAGTTTATAATCAGGGAATTCATACTTTTGCCAAGGACACCAGGCTGGAATGATATAATAAGGGCTGGGTTTTGGCCAATCTCTGTAACAGCGTTTCTCAACCTGGGGGTCGGGACCCATGGGGGGGGGGGGTTGTGAGGGGTTGTCAGAGGGGCAGGCCCGTAGCCAGGATTTCGTTTCGGGGGGGGGGGGGGGCTAAAAAACATTTCAGGGGGGGTTTCGAGGGGGGGGGCTGAATTTCGGGGGGGGGGGGCTGAGTCTGAGTGAAAGAGGGTCTACCCTAGCAAACCTTTTGTATCGTTACCCCAATAATGCCCCCATGCATATGGGATATATTGAGTATGGTGATCAGATCATGATATGAATAAACATAACAGTTTAAATAATGCACCAGTAAGGCCTTTTCGCGAACCACCATGAGAATTTCGGGGGGGGGGGGGTGAAGCCCCTCAAGCCCCCCCCCCCCCCCCGGCTACATGCCTGCAGAGGGGTCACCAAAGATCATCAGAAAATTGGGAAGTTTGGTCCAATTCTATCGTTGGTGGGGTTCCGAATGCTCTTTGATTGAAGGTGAACTATAAATCCCAGCAACTACAGCTCCATCCAGTTAGAGCACTCAAGGGCCAGAGCTTCCCAGTTCTCAGTGTCTATGCCACAATTTTAAAGGTTGGCTTTGAGCCCATCTTTAAATCTCTTTTCCTGTCCTCCAACATTCTGTTTTCCATTTTTGAGTTCAGAGTAGAGCAACTGCTTTGGGAGATGGTGATCTTTGGGCATTCAGACAACATGGCCGGTCCAGTGGAGTTGATGGCAGAGGACCATCGCTTCAGTGCTGGTGGTCTTTGCTTCTTCCAGCACGCTGATGTTTGTCCGCCTGTCTTCCCAAGAGATCTGCAGGATTTTATGGAGGCAGTGCTGATGGAATCGTTCCAGGAGTTGCATGTAATGTCTGTAGACAGTCCACGTCTCACAAGTGTATAGCAGGGTTTATTTATTTATTTATTTATTTATTTATTTATTTACTTCACTTGTATACCGCTATTCTCAGCCCTTAGGTTGGGATGACAGTGGTTTTATAAACAAGCACCTTGGTATCCCTACGGATATCCCGGTTATCAAACATTCTCTGCTTCATTTGGAAGAATGCTGCACTCGCAGAGCTCAGGGGGTGTTGTATTTCAGTGTCAGTGTTGACTTTTGTGGAAAGGTGGCTGCCGAGTTGCATGTGACTTCTGTAGACAGTCCACATCTCATAAGTGTATAGCAGGGTTGGGATGACAGAGGTTTTATAAACAAGCACCTTGGTATCCCTACGGGTGTCCTGGTCATCAAACACTCTCTGCTTCATTTGGAAGAATGCTGCACTTGCAGAGCTCAGGGGGTGTTGTATTTCAGTGTCAATGTTGACTTTTGTGGAGCGGTGGCTGCTGAGTTGCATGTGACTTCTGTAGACAGTCCACGTCTCGTAAGTGTATAGCAGGGTTGGGATGACAGTGGTTTTATAAACAAGCCCTTTGGTACAGGCCCGTAGCCAGGATTTCGTTTCGGGGGGGGGGGGGGGCTGAATTTTTTTCAGGAGGGGTTTTTTTTTGGGGGGGGGCTGAGTTTTGGGGGGGGGGCTGAGTCTGAGTGAAAGAGAGTCTAGCCTAGCAAACCTTTTGTATCATTATCCCAATACCCCCATGCATATGGGATAGATTGAGTATGGGTGATCAGATCGTGATATGAATAAACATAACAGTTTAAATAATGCACCAGTCAGGCCTTTTTGCGAACCAACATGAGAATTTCGGGGGGGGGGGGGCTGAAGCCCCTCAAGCCCCCCCCCCCCCCCCCAGCTACATGCCTGCTTTGGTATCCCTACGGATGTCCCGATTATCAAACACTCTCTGCTTCATTTGGAAGAATGCTGCACTTGCAGAGCTCAGGGGGTGTTGTATTTCAGTGTCAATGTTGACTTTTGTGGAGCAGTGGCTGCCGAGGTAGCGGAAATGGTCCACATTTTCTAACGTTACACCATTAAGCTTTATTTCTGGCATTGGAGAGGGATTGGCTGGTGACTGCTGGATAAAATATTTGTTGTTGTTCATTCGTTCAGTCGTTTCCGACTCTTTGTGACCTCATGGACCAGCCCATGCCAGAGCTCCCTGTCGGCCGTCACCACCCCCAGCTCCTTCAAGGTCAGTCCAGTCACTTCAAGGATGCCATCCATCCATCTTGCCCTTGGTCGGCCCCTCTTCCTTTTGCCTTCCACTTTCCCCAGCATCATTGTCTTCTCTAGGCTTTGCTGTCTCCTCATGATGTGGCCAAAGGACTTCCGCTTTGTCTCTAGTCTCCTTCCCTCCAGTGAGCAGCCGGGCTTTCTTTCCTAGAGGATGGACTGGTTGGATCTTCTCGCAGTCCAAGGCACTCTCAGCACTTTCCTCCAACACCACAGCTCAAAAGCATCTCTCTTCCTTGGCTCAGCCTTCCCGAAGGTCCAGCTCTCGCATCCGTAGGTGACTACAGGGAATACCATGGCTTGGACTAGGCAATGGATCTTTGTTGCCAGTCTGATGTCTCTACTGTTGACTATTTTATTGAGACTGGACATTGCTCTCCTCCCAAGAAGGAAGCGTCTTCTGATGTCCTGGCCACAGTCTGCATCTGCAGTGATCTTTGCTCCTAGAAATACAAAGTCTGTCACGGCCTCCACGGTTTCTCCCTCTATTTCCCAGTTGTCAATCATTCTTGTTGCCATAATCTTGGTTTTTTTGACGTTTAGCTGCAACCCGGCTTTTGCACTTTCTTCTTTCATCTTGATTAGAAGGCTCCTCAGCTCCTCCTCGCTTTCGGCCATCAGAGTGGTGTCATCTGCATATCTGAGGTTGTGAATGTTTCTTCCAGCCATTTCCACCCCAGCTTTGCATTCATCAAGCCCTGCACATCGCATGATGTGTTCTGCATACAAGTTAAAAAGGTTGGGTGAGAGTATGCAGCCTTGCCATAGTACGCCTTTCCCAATCTTGAACCAGTCTCCTGTTCCGTGGTCAGTTCTGACTGTTGCTCCTTGGTCCTTGTACAGATTCCTCAGGAGAGAGACAAGGTGGCTTGGGATGCCCATCCCACCAAGAATTTGCCACAATTTATTATGATCCACACAGTCAAAGGCTTTAGAGTAGTCAATGAAGCAGAAGTAGATGTTTTTCTGAAACTCCCTGCCTTTCTCCATTATCCAGCGGATATGGGCAATCTGGTCTCTCGTTCCTCTACCTTTTCTAAACCCAGCCTGAACATCTGGCAACTCTCTCCATGTATTGCTGGATAAAATATTAAACATTATTAAATACAGCACATAAAATATCACACAAACAGCCATTGTCTGTAAGCAGTCGTGAGTCACTGCAATTTCAACTTTAACTTTAAATAGTCCTATGATGGGCCGAACATTAGCACTCTCATACACTTTTATCTTGGGGACGCACACTTTAGCAAATGGTTTGCAATGCCCAATGCTTCCTATTCTGGGGCTGGAAAGATAAACTTTGTAAGGGTTCAAGCCTGAGGAAGCCGCTATCAAAATAATTCTAGGATGTTACAGTTATTTTTCCTGGAAACCTGGGCGTCTCCGTGGTCCTCTCTCCCCTCCCACTTGTTTGGTCTTGCACAATCGCTGAGAGATGCATGAATTCTTTGTTGGAAGCAACTCGAAGGTCCTGCGCGTTGATTGTTGAGCTGGGAATAACAAGGCAGGCATTCACTCCCAAGACAAGCTCAGTTCAGACTTTTGGCAGCAAAGAAGGACCCTCCGAAAAGCCTCTGAAAATGCCTTCTCCGCAGAGCAATTATCCTTCGTATCTTGCGCTTTCCATCTTCAATCTCATCTGTTGCTGCTTTCCCATCGGCATCGCCGCCGTCATCTACTCTTGCCAGGTGAGCCCATCCTTGCCTTTTAAGGTATTCTTTGAATGTTTAATAGAAAACAAACACACACACACTTCAAACTGTATTGTATGTGTCTATACTGCAGTTTCAAAGTGCTTTGCTGATCCAGTTGTGTAACAACACAATTTGTCCCTGCAGGAGACATCTCTAACTGTCTAAAATACACACATATGTACCAAAATTACTTTTTAGCAGAGGATTCTCCGCTTCCATTTGGTTGGCTTCTCTGTAGTTTAATATTGTTCCTTTTGTCATGAATCCAACAAGTGAGAGACTTTGCCTGGTTGTTACATTAACACATTCCCCAGGAGTTTATATCTTTAAACCATTACATAAAGTATTTTCATTTCTCTTAAATAGCTGGCTAGATTCTATTTGTCTTTCTTTCTTTCTTTCTTTCTTTCTTTTTTTCTTTCTTTCTTTTTTTCTTTCTGTTCTTTCTTTCTTTCTTTCTTTCTTTCTTTCTTTCCTTCTTCCATCCATCCACCCACCCACCCATCCTTCTGTCTATCTCTGTCTGTCTGTCTGTCTATCTCTATCTATCTATCTATCTATCTATCTATCTATCTATCTATCTGTCATCTTTCTTTCTTTCTTTTTTTCTTTCTTTCCTTCCTTCCTTCCTTCCTTCCTTCCTTCCTCCCTCCCTCCCTCCCTCCCTCCCTCCCTCCCTCCTTCCTTCCTTCCTTCCTTCCTTCCTTCCTTCCTTCTTCCATCCATCCATCCATCCATCCATCCATCCACCCACCCACCCATCCTTCTGTCTATCTCTCTCTCTCTCTATCATCTTTCTTTCTTTCTTTCTTTCTTTCTTTCTTTCTTTCTTTCTATTTGTCTGTCTGTCTGTCTTTCTCTATTTTCTTTCTTTTTGTTCTTTATTTCTGTCTGTCTACCTCTATCTATCTATCTATCTATCTATCTATCTATCTATCTGTCTGTCTGTCTGTCTGTCTGTCTTTCGGTCTATCTCTCTCTCTCTCTCTCTCTCTCTCTTCCTCTATCTGTCTGTCTGTCTATCTATCTATCTATCTATCTATCTATCTATCTATTTTTCTCTCTCTCTAGCTATCTATCGGATTGTTGTAGGTTTTTCGGGCTATATGGTCATGTTCCAAAAGCATTATCTCCTGACATTTCGCCTGCATCTATGGCAGGCATCCTCAGAGGTCTGAGACCTCACAACAGGTGAAATGTCAGGAGAGAATGCTTCTGGAACATGGCCATACAGCCCGGAAAAACCTACAACCTAGTGATTCTGGCCATGAAAGCCTTCAACAATACATCTATCTATCTCAATCAATCAATTGATAGATAATGGATGTAATGTTCTTAACTGCTTTAATGTGCCTTAATTTTCATCTTAATTTAAATGTTTATGTTAACTGTATGTTGTTTTCAAGGCATTGAATAGTTCCCAATGTGTAAATCTTGCTTGAGTCCCCTTCGGGGTTGAGAAGGACGGGGTGTAAATATCTATCTCTAAGAGAGGAAAAAACTTTATGTACAGGTTTTAGAGATATAAACCTTTGGGATATTGTGAGGAATATAGATATATATAATTACATTAAGAACTACCCCATTCTTCATATCCCTAAACGTATACAAAAAAGTATTTTCCTCTTTCTAAGCTTATCTGTTTATCGTTTATCATCTTTCTTTCTTTCTCTAAGAGAGAGGAAAAGTACAGATTTGGAGATGTAAATTCTTGGGATGTATTGTATGTGTGTGTGTGTGTGTATCTATATAAATAAAAATGTAATGTTCGTTTGTGCAATTAACATAACTCAAAAACCACTGGGTGATTTGACACCAAATTTGGACACAAGAGACCTCTCAGGCCAACGAGTGACCCATCACTCATAAAAACACTGAAAAACACAGTGGGAAGGACTTACAATCCCCCAAAAGCTAAATAACGAAAAGCTAAATGACAATACAGAAAAAAAGGAAGGAAAGAGCGGAAAAGAAGGGGAGAAAGAAAGAAAGAAAGAAAGAAAAAAGAAGGAAGCATGGAAGCAAAGAGCGAAGGAAGGAAAGAGGTAGAGAAGGAAGAAAGGAGAGAAAGAGGAAAAGAAAAAGGGGAAAGGAAAGAAAGGGGTAGAGAAGGAAGGAAGGCGAGAAGGAAAGAAAAAAAGGAAAGGAAGGAAAGAGGGAGCAAAGGGAGAAGGGAAAGAAAGAGGGAGGGAAGGAAAGACAAAAGGAAGGGTGGAAGCAAAAAGCAAATGAAGGAAGGAAAAGAGGTAGAGAAGGAAGAAAAGAGAGAAAGAGGAAAAGAAAATGGAAAGAAAAGAAAGGTAGAGAAGGAAAGAGTGAGAGCATGAAAGGGAGCGATTGAAGGAGGGAAAGAGGTAGAGAAGGAAAAAAGGAGAGAAAGAGAGAGGGAAGAAGGAAAGACAGAAGGAAGAATGGAAGCAAAAAGCAAAGGAAGAAAAGAGGTAGAGAAAGAAGAAAGGAGAGAAAGAGGAAAAGAAAAAGGGGAAAAGGAAAGAAAGAGGTAGAGAAAGAAGGAAGGAGAGAAAAAAGAAAGAAAAAAAGAAAGGAAGGAAAGAGGGAGCGAAGGAAGAAGGGAAAGAAAGAGGGAGGGAAGGAAAGACAGAAGGAAGGGTGGAAGCAAAAAGCAAATGAAGGAAGGAAAGAGGCAGAGAAGGAAGAAAGGAGAGAAAGAGGAAAAGAAAGGGGGAAAGAAAGAAAGGTAGAGAAGGAAAGAGTGAGAGCAGGAAAGGGAGCGATTGAAGGAGGGAAAGAGGTAGAGAAGGAAGAAATGAGAGAAAGAGAGAAGGAAGAAGGAAAGACAGAAGGAAGGATGGAAGCAAAAAGCAAAGGAAGGAAAGAGGCAGAGAAGGAAGAAAGGAGAGAAAGAGGAAAAGAAAAAGGGGAAAAGGAAAGAAAGAGGTAGAGAAAGAAGGAAGGAGAGAAAGAAAGAAAGAAAGAAAGAAAGAAAGAAAGAAAGAAAGAAAGAAAGGAAGGAAGGAAAGAGGGAGCGAAGGAAGAAGGGAAAGAAAGAGGGAGGGAAGGAAAGACAGAAGGAAGGGTGGAAGCAAAAAGCAAATGAAGGAAGAAAAGAGGCAGAGAAGGAAGAAAGGAGAGAAAGAGGAAAAGAAAAAGGGGAAAGGAAAGAAAGAGGTAGAGAAAGAAGGAAGGAGAGAAAGAAAGAAAGAAAGGAAGGAAGGAAGGAAAGAGGGAGCGAAGGAAGAAGGGAAAGAAAGAGGGAGGGAAGGAAAGACAGAAGGAAGGGTGGAAGCAAAAAGCAAATGAAGGAAGGAAAGAGGCAGAGAAGGAAGAAAGGAGAGAAAGAGGAAAAGAAAGGGGGAAAGAAAGAAAGGTAGAGAAGGAAAGAGTGAGAGCAGGAAAGGGAGCGATTGAAGGAGGGAAAGAGGTAGAGAAGGAAGAAATGAGAGAAAGAGAGAAGGAAGAAGGAAAGACAGAAGGAAGGATGGAAGCAAAAAGCAAAGGAAGGAAAGAGGCAGAGAAGGAAGAAAGGAGAGAAAGAGGAAAAGAAAAAGGGGAAAAGGAAAGAAAGAGGTAGAGAAAGAAGGAAGGAGAGAAAGAAAGAAAGAAAGAAAGAAAGAAAGAAAGAAAGGAAGGAAGGAAAGAGGGAGCGAAGGAAGAAGGGAAAGAAAGAGGGAGGGAAGGAAAGACAGAAGGAAGGGTGGAAGCAAAAAGCAAATGAAGGAAGAAAAGAGGCAGAGAAGGAAGAAAGGAGAGAAAGAGGAAAAGAAAAAGGGGAAAGGAAAGAAAGAGGTAGAGAAAGAAGGAAGGAGAGAAAGAAAGAAAGAAAGGAAGGAAGGAAGGAAAGAGGGAGCGAAGGAAGAAGGGAAAGAAAGAGGGAGGGAAGGAAAGACAGAAGGAAGGGTGGAAGCAAAAAGCAAATGAAGGAAGGAAAGAGGTAGAGAAGGAAGAAAGGAGAGAAAGAGGAAAAGAAGGAAGGAGAGAAGGAAACATAAAGAAGCATCCCAGTTCTTTCCCTCTCTATAAGATTTCTTTCTTTCTTTCTCTCTCTAACAGAGAGGAAAAGTACAAATTTGGAGACATATATTCTTGGGATGTATTATGCATGTATGTGCCAAATTCAACAAACATCCCAACTCTTTCTGTCTCCAAACCAGTGCAGTGAAAGTGGTGCCAAACTGCGTTAACTTGACAGTGTAGATGCACCCATGATTTTAGAGCCTTGTTTTTGTGGGTGAAGCCCCTCCCTCTGCACGCAAACTTTCTCTCTTTCCCACCCTATTTTGGCCAAGTTTGCATCTTTTCTGAACTCCTCTCCCCTCCTCTTCTTGTTTCCATGATCGTATCAGCTTGGAATGCTGCCTTTCCTTGATTGCAAAATGTTATTGAATTCTCTTTTTCATGAGAGTATTGAGACAGAGAATGAGAGAGAGAGAAAGAGCGAGCCCAATATAGTACCATTACTGACAATAACAATAATAGTGGAAACCTTTGGATGGGGAATAAATAATGCTGTTGAGAACTATAGCATTTTTTCACTACTCCAACCTTTTGGAATGCTCCGTTTGGAAGCTAGAAAAAGAAGCAATCACACTATGCAACACAATTTTTGTTCCTGGCTTATTAATGCCATTTCCTAATTGTTTCTATCATAAAGACATGAAAAAAAAGTTTATTAAATTGCAAAATGTTTTGTTTTTACTGAGCACGTTTTGCTATAATTTTTCAATGAGTGTCTCACTCAGTCTCAATCAATTCGACCCAGTTTGTGGCAGTCACAAAAACAAAGTTTCTAGGGGATAACAACGACTTCCAAAGCCAGGACCAAACAATTAAACAGGAAAGGACACTTTCAAAGCAGGAACAGAATTCCCACCCTGATTCATGTAACATAGTGTTATTGCGTATCTTGACCCAACACTTGAACAATGGTATAGGACAGGGCTGGGCAAACTTCCTTTCTTTGGTGGTTGCGTGCTAGCACTCCCTGCTGGGAGGACAGGCTGGCTGGCGATGGAAGGAATGAAGGAAGGGAAGGAGGAAGGAAGAATGAAAGGGAGGGAAGGAGGGAAGGAAGGAATGAAAGAAAGAAAGAAAGAAAGAAAGAAAGAAGGAAAGAAGGAAGAAATAGTGGAACAGTGGAAGGGAAGGAAGGAAGAAAGAAAGGAAGGAGGGAAGGAAGGAAGAAAAGAGAGAAGGAAGGACAAAAGGGAAGGAAGGAATGAAAGAAGGAAAAGGAGGAAGGAAAGAGAGAAGGAAGGAAAAACTAAAGGGAAGGAAGGAAGAGTGGAAGGGAAAGATGGAAAGATGGAAGGATGGAAGGATGGAAGGAACAGTGGAAGGGAAGGATGGAAGGGTGGAAGGAAAGAAGGAACAGTGGAAGGGAAGGGAAGGGAAGGAACAGTGGAAGGGAAGGATGGAAGGAAAGAAAGGAGGAAGAAAGAGAAGGAAGGAAGGACAAAAGGGAAGGAAGGAAGAAAGGAAGACCTAAAGGGAAGGAAGGAAGTGAAGGAGGAAGGAAAGAGCGAAGGAAGGAAGAATGAAAGGGAGGGAGGGAAGGAAGGAAGGAAGGAAGAAACAGTGGAAAGGAAGGATGGAAGGAAGGGAAGGAGGAAGGAAAGAGAAAAGGAAGGAAAAACTAAAAGGGAAGGAAGGAAGGAACAGTGGAAGGGAAGGATGGAAGGAAAGAAGGAAGGAACAGTGGAAGAGAAGGGAAGGAAGGAACAGTGGAAGGGAAGGATGTAAGGAAGGAAAGGAGAAAGAAAAGAGAAGGAAGGAAGGACAAAAAGGGAAGGAAGGAAGGAAGAAACAGTGGAAGGAAAGGATGGAAGGAAGGAAGAGAAGGAGGAAGAAAAAAGAGAAGGAAGGAAGGACAAAAGGGAAGGAAGGAATGAAGGAAGGGAAGGAGGAAGAAAAGAAAGAAGGAAGGAAGGAACAGTGGAAGGATGGAAGGAAGGAAGGGAAGGAGGAAGGAAAGAGAGAAAGAAAGCAAATGAAAGGGAAAGAAGGAAGGGTGGAACAGTGGAAGGGAAGGATGGAAGGAAGGAAGAACAAAGGGAAGGAAGAGAGGAAGGAAGGAAGGAAGGAAGGAAGGAAGGAAGGAAGGAAAGAAGGAAGAAACAGTGGAAAGGAAGGATGGATGGAAGTAACGAATGGAAGGGGGAAGGAAAAAGAGAAGGAAGGAAGAAAGGGATGAAGAGAAGGATGGAAGGAAGGAAAGGATAGAGAAAAGGAAAGTAAGACAAAAGGGAAAGAAGGAGAAAGAGGGAGAGAGGGAGGAAAGAGGGAAGGAAGGGAAGAATGGAAGGAGAAAGAGAGAGGGAAGGAAGGAAGGTAAGGAGGAAAGAAAGAAAGACATAAGGGAGGGAAGGAGAAGGACAAAAGGGTGGAAGGGGGGGAAGGAAGGAAGGAAGGGAAGGAGGAAGGAAAGAGAGAAGGAAGGAAGAATGAAAGGGTGGAAGGAAAGGAGAAAGAGAGAGGGAAGGAGGAAGGAAAGAGAGAAGGAAGGAAAGATAGGATGGTGTGAGAGAGCAGGACCTGAGAAAAGAGCCCAAGGGGCCATATCTGGCCCGCGGGCCTGGGTTTGCCCCTAACTGGCATAGGATCATAGGAGCTGTAGTTTGGCATTTCTGGTGGAATTTCCTTCTCTGGAGTTTCTGACACAGAGGTTGGATGATCATCTGGAAGGAGGGCTTGGATGGTGCCTTTGTTGCTGGCAGAAGGGAGTTGGACTGGGTGTTTTTTGGGGATCTCTTCCAGATCTAGGATGTGTTGATTCTATGATGTTGTTGGTTCCGTGAAAGATTTTGGGTTCTGACGTCCTTCCTTCCTTCCTTCCTTCCTTCCTTCCTTCCTTCCTTCCTTCCTTCAGGTGAACAATGCCAATGCCGTGGGGAACAGCAACATGGCTGCCAAAGCGTCCCGCACGGCCCGCACTCTCAACATTGTTGGGATCGTCCTCGGAGTGATCGCTATTATTGCCGGCATCGTGTTTTTCGTGGTTGTGGCAAAGAAGGCACACTGAAAGTGCTGTTGGGGAGGCACCACATCCATCCGGCTTGGAGGAACAACCCAAGATCTCTCCATTAATGGGAGATGAAGAAGGAAGACAGAGGAAAAGAGCCTTTGTTCCTGGTATTCTCCCTCTCCCTGTCTCGGTGCTTTAATGCTTTGCCTGCCTTTAATGCCTTTGGAGCAATTCTCAAAGCTGTAAGCCAATAAAGCTCCAAATGCTTTGTAATAAAACTCCAATGTGTTTTGGTGCATCTTCTTTTCCAAAGTTGACCCCAGGTCCATGGAGACAGCTTGACGCCACTTCCACTGCCATGACTCAATGCTATTGGACCCTGGGAGTTGTAGTTTGACAAGGTCTTGAGCCTACTCAGCCAAAGGATTCTGGGACCTCATCAAAGCATAGCAGAGTGAAGATCTGTACGGTAGAATTAATGCAGTTTTGACACCACTTCACCTGCCATGGCTCAATGCTATAGGACCCCGGGAGTTGTAGTTCGATGAGGTCTTGAGCCTCCTCAGCCACTGGTGCCTCATCAAACCAGAGCATAGACAAGATCTAAATGGAAGAATTAATGCAGTTTTGACACCACTTCAATTGCCATGGCTGAATGCTATAGGACCCCGGGAGTTGTAGTTTGACGAGGTCTTGAGCCTCCTTGGCCACTTGGTGCCTCATCAAACCATAGCATAGACAAGATCTAAATGGAATAATTAATGCAGTTTTGACACCACTTCAATTGCCATGGCTGAATGCTATAGGATCCTGGGAGTTGTAGTTTGATGAGGTCTTGAGCCTCCTCAGCCACTGGTGCCTCATCAAACCATAGCATAGCGAAGCTCTATATGGTATAATTAATGTAGTTTAACACCACTTCAAATGCCATGGCTCAATGCTATTGGACCCCGGGAGTTATAGTTTGACAAGGTCTTGAGCCTCCTCAGCCACTGGTGCTTCATCAAACCATAGCATAGTGAAGATCTATATGGTATAATTAATGTAGTTTGACACCACTTCAAATGTCATGGCTCAGTGGTATTGGACCCTGGGAGTTGTAGTTTGATAAGTTCTTGAGCCTTGTCAGCCAAAGGATACTGATGCCTCATCAAACTATAGCATAGACAAGATCTTTACAGTAGAATTAATGCAGTTTTGTCACCAGTTCAATTGCCATGGTTCAATGCTATAGGACTCCATGAGTTGTAGTTTGAGAAGGTCTTGAGCCTCCTCAGCCACTGGTGCCTCATCAATCCATAGCATAAAGAAGATCTATACGATATAATTAATGTAGTTTGACACCACTTCAACTGCCATGTCTCAATGCTATAGGACCCTGGGAGTTGTAGTTTGACAAGGTCTTGAGCCTCGTCAGCCAAAGGATGCTGGTGCCTCATCAATCCATAGCATAGAAAAGATCTATATGGCAGAATGAATGCAGTTTGACACTACTTTGACTGCCATGGCTCAATGCCATAGGATCCTGGGAGTTATAGTCCAACGAGGTCTTGAGCCTCTTCAGCCAAAGGATGCTGGTGCTTCATCAAACCACAGCATAAAGAGGATTACCGCTATAGATTAATATAGTTTGATACCACTTTTTGTTCCATGACTCAATGCTATGGAATCCTGGGATGTGTAGTTTACCCTTTTCTTCTTGCAGAGAAGGCTCAACTACCCCGTGAAAGTGGCTGAGGGGAAAAGGAAAGGGCCCGAGAGCAGGAATTGTGGGAGTTGAAGTCCAAAACACCTGGAGGGAAGGCTGAAGTTTGCCCATGCCTCTCCTAAATCAACCCAGTTGGGTGAATGAGTCATATGTTTCTAGTTTATTTATTCATTTAACACATGTATATTTTGCCCTTCTCACCCCGAAGGGGACGCAGGGCGGAGTACAGCATATACACGGCAAACATTCGATGCCGGGACACAAATTCACATACAATACATAAACATTAAAAACCATTTATCAAAATATTAAAATATACCATTTAAAACCATCCTAGTCATCCGTGTCAAATCTAATTAGTCTGGTCATCTTTCCTATTGCCAGTTTATTGCCCTGTCCCGAAAACTTCGTCCCACAGCCAAGTTTTGACCATCCTTCTGAAGGACAGGAGGGAGGGGGCTGACCTGATCTGACCAGGAAGGGAGTTCCATAGCTGGGGAGCAATCACTGAGAAGGCCCTGTCTCTCGTCCCCACCAAACATGCCTGTGACAATGGCGGGACGGAAAGCAGGGCCTCCCTGGAGGATCTTAATATCTGTGACGGTTCATAGGGGGAAATGTGTTCGGACAGGTAAATTGAGCTGGGGTCGTTTAGAGCTTGATAGGCCAAAGCCAGCACTTTGAATTGTGCCCGGTAGCAAACTGGCAGCCATTGGAGCTGGCGTAACATGGGAGTTGTATTCTCCCTGTATGCCACCCCAGATATTAACCTGGCTGCCTCTCGTTGGACTATTTGAAGCTTCTGAGCAGTCTTCAAAGGCAACCCCATGTAGAGTGCATTGCAGTAGTCTATCCTAGATGTAGAAGCAAAGGACCATCCAGTAAAGAAGGGGGGGGGGGGAAGCCTTTACCTTGCAATAGATATCCATAGAAAAACAACTCAAGAGAAACGCCGAGTCTTCTGATAAAAGAGTTCTTCAGGGTTTTAAATTAGCTTAGATAAATTGTCAGCAAATTATCTTGTTAGCATGCCAGACCTTCAGTCTGTTTAGGTTTCTTAACTTTAGTTTTAGTTTTTAGAAGTTCTTAGTAAGAAACCCACGTAGTGACGTTATCAGGGTGTTTCACTCTCCGCCATCTTCCAGGTGTCTCCACACCACTATAACTTCCATGGTTCAATGCTATATCTGTCTTTCACGCTATACAGTTACAAGATTTTACACTACTTTTAACTATATCTCTATCCAATTGAATACTAGTATCAGTAATCCCACAAGGAATACCAGAAAACTCTAGTGTCTCAACAAACTATCCTAGATGTAAGGAGAGCATGGGCCACCGTGGCCAAGTCTGACTTCCCATGGTATGGGCACAGCTGGTGCACAAGTTTTAATTGTGCGGACGCTCCCCTAGCCACTGCTGTAACCTGGGATTCCAGGCTCAGAGATGAGTCCAGGAGAACTTCCAAGTTGCGAACCTGGGCCTTCAAGGGGAGTGTGACCCCATCCACATCCACAGGCTGTGACCCTATACCCTGTTTGGCCTTGTGACTGACCAGGAGGACCACTGTCTTGTCTGGATTCAACTTCAATTTGTTCGTTCTCATCCAGACTATCACCGCAGCCAGGCATCGGTTCAGGACTTGGACAGCCTCCTTAGCATCTGGTGTAAATGAGTGATAGAATCATAGAATCATAGAATCAAAGAGTTGGAAGAGACCTCCTGGGCCATCCAGTCCAAACCCATTCTGCCAAGAAGCAGGAATATTGCATTCAAATCACCCCTGACAAATGGCCATCCAGCCTCTGCTTAAAAGCTTCCAAAGAAGGAGCCTCCACCACACTCCGGGGCAGAGAGTTCCACTGCTGAACGGCTCTCACAGTCAGGAAGTTCTTCCTAATGTTCAGATGGAATCTCCTCTCTTGTAGTTTGAAGCCATTGTTCCATTGCGTCCTAGTCTCCAAGGAAGCAGAAAACAAGCTTGCTCCCTCCTCCTCCCTGTGGCTTCCTCTCACATATTTATACATGGCTATCATATCTCCTCTCAGCCTTCTCTTCTTCAGGCTAAACATGCCCAGTTCCCTAAGCCGCTCCTCATAGGGCTTGTTCTCCAGACCCTTGATCATTTTAGTCGCCCTCCTCTGGACACATTCCAGCTTGTCAATATCTCTCTTGAATTGTGGTGCCCAGAATTGGACACAATATTCCAGGTAAAGTGGTCTAACCAAAGCAGAATAGAGGGGTAGCATTACTTCCTTAGATCTAGACACTAGGCTCCTCTTGATGCAGGCCAAAATCCCATTGGCTTTTTTTGCCGCCACATCACATTGTTGGCTCATGTTTAACTTGTTGTCCACGAGGACTCCAAGATCTTTTTCACACGTACTGCTCTCGAGCCAGGCATCGTCCCCCATTCTGTATCTTTGCATTTCATTTTTTCTGCCAAAGTGGAGTATCTTGCATTTGTCACTGTTGAACTTCATTTTGTTAGTTTTGGCCCATCTCTCTAATCTGCATACAGATGGCATCGAACTCCAAAACTCTGGATGATTTCACCCAGCAGCTTCATGTAGACGTTAAACAACATGGGGGACAATACTGAGCCCTGCAGGACCCCACAGGACAATGGCTGTGGGGCCGAGCAGGAGTCCCCCGGCAACACCTTCTGGGTGCGACCCTCCAGGAAGGAGTGGAGCCACTGCAGAACAGTCCCTCCAAGACCCATCCCCGTGAGGCACCCCAGAAGGGCTAATGCCGTGACCCGTTAATCCAGTTCCTCATGTTGTGGTGACCCCCAACCATAACGTTATTTTCCTTGCTACTTCCTCACTGTAATTATGCTACAGTTATGAATCATCATGTAAATATTCTGTATGCAGGATGTATTTTCATTCACTGGACCAAATTTGGCACATATACCCAATATGCCCAAATTTGAATACTGGTGGAGTTGCAGAAGAATTGATTTTGTCATTTGGAAGTTGTACTTGCTGGGATTTATAGTTCACCTACAATCAAAGAGTTGTTGAAGTCATAATTTGGAATGTGAAATGTATATAATGACATCTAGTTTTTGCTTGTATGGACTTTCAACCTGTTGGTAAATATTTATAATTACTAGCACCTGGGAGCCAAAACACTGGATTTAGGCTTTCAGGTCAGCTGGATTAAGCAGCTGAAGGGGAAAAGGAAAGGGACTGAGGCTGTTAGGAATGGTGGGAGTTGGAGTCCAAAACACCTGGAGGGAAAGGCTCACGTTTGCCCATACCTGCTGTAAACCCAATCCAGGTGACTCGTGAGGCCAGAAGACACACTCCACAAACAGTTAACAGGAAGGGGCCTGAGGATGTTAAGAATGATGGGAGTTAGAGTCCAAAACACTTGGAGGGAAAGGCCCAGGTTAGCCCATACCTGCTGTAAACCTAATGAGGCCAGAGGCCACACTCCACAAACGGTCTACAGGAAGGGCCCTGAGGGTGTTAGGAATGGTGGGAGTTGAAGTCCAAAACACATGGAGAGAAAGGCCCAAGTTTGCCCGTTCCTACTGTAAAACCAATCTAGGGAACCCATGAGGCCTGAGGCCACACTCCACAAACAGTCAACAGGAAGGGGCCTGAGGGTGTTAGGAATGATGGGAGTTGGAGTCCAAAACACCTGGAAGGAAAAGCCCAAATTGGCCCATACCTGCTGTAAACCCAATCCAGGGTCCCACGAGGCCAGAGGACACACTCCACAAACAGTCAACAGAAAGGAGCCTGAGGCTGTGAGGAATGGTGGGAGTTGGAGTCCAAAACACCTGGAGGGAAGGGCTCAAGTTTGCCCATACCTGCTGTAAACCCAATCCAGGTGACTCGTGAGGCCAGAAGACACACTCCACAAACAGTTAACAGGAAGGGGCCTGAGGATGTTAAGAATGATGGGAGTTAGAGTCCAAAACACTTGGAGGGAAAGGCCCAGGTTAGCCCATACCTGCTGTAAACCCAATGAGGCCAGAGGCCACACTCCACAAACAGTCTACAGGAAGGGCCCTGAGGGTGTTAGGAATGGTGGGAGTTGAAGTCCAAAACACATGGAGAGAAAGGCCCAAGTTTGCCCGTTCCTACTGTAAAACCAATCTAGGGAACCCATGAGGCCAGAGGCCACACTCCACAAACAGTCAACAGGAAGGGGCCTGAGGGTGTTAGGAATGATGGGAGTTGGAGTCCAAAACACCTGGAAGGAAAGGCCCAAGTTGGCCCATACCGGGAGTAAACCCAATCCAGGGGACCCATGAGGCCAGTGGCCACACTCCACAAACAGTCAACAGAAAGGAGCCTGAGGCTGTTAGGAATGATGGGAGTTGGAGTCCAAAACACCTGGAAGGAAAGGCCCAAGTTGGCCCATACCGGGAGTAAACCCAATCCAGGGGACCCATGAGGCCAGAGGACACACTCCACAAACAGTCAACAGAAAGGAGCCTGAGGCTGTTAGGAATGATGGGAGTTGGAGTGCAAAACACCTGGAGGGAAAGACCCAAATTTGCCCATACTGCTGTAAACCCAATCTAGAGGCCACACTTCACAAACAGTCCATAGGAGGAGGCCTGAGGCTGTGAGGAATGGTGGGAGTTGGAGTCCAAAACACCTGGCGGGAAAGGCCCAAGTTGGCCCATACCTGCTGTAAACCCAATCCAGGGGACCCATGAGGCCAGTGGCCACACTCCACAAACAGTCAACAGAAAGGAGCCTGAGGCTGTGAGGAATGGTGGGAGTTGGAGTCCTAAACACTTGGAGGGAAAGGCCCATGTTGGCCCATACCTGGTGTAAACCCAATCCAGGGGATCCATGAGGCCAGTGGCCACACTCCACAAACAGTCAACAGGAAGGGGCCTGAGGTTGTGAGGAATGGTGGGAGTTGGAGTCCAAAACACATGGAGGGAAAGGCCCAAGTTTGCCCATTCCTGCTGTCAACCCAATCCAGGCGACCCATGAGGCCAGAGACCACACTCCATAAACAGTCAACAAGGAAGGGGCCTGATGGTGTTAGGAATGGTGGGAGTTGAAGTCCAAAACACATGGCGAGAAAGGCCCAAGTTGGCCCATTCTTTCTCTAAATCCAATCCAGGTGACCCATGAGGCCAGAGACCACACTCCACAAACAGTCAACAGGAAGGAGCCTGAGGCTGTGAGGAATGGTGGGAGTTGGAGTACAAAACACCTGGAGGGAAAGGCCCAAGTTTGCCCATGCCTGAGATAAAGGATGGAGACCTTGTGTTGGCCAACCAACTCCAACCATTGCAGCTGTTTCATTTCCATCTGTATTGGAAGCCACTTTGGTGAGAGAGATGGGCTATCGTCCCCATTCAATTGAAACAAAGGCATGTCGTCCCCACTACCCAATACGATGGAGTGGCCTCCGGTTTGGATGAAGCGCCCACAATCTTGACAGCAGAACAATAGGCGGGAGGGTCTTATCAGGGTCTTATCAGTTCCACTTCCCGGCAGGAAGCGGAGAGGACAGCGTCGGCTGGATGGAGCCGCAGAGGAAGCAAAGGGTCGGCCAAGGTCACGTCACGCAGAAGGATTTGCTTGTTGGTTTTCCTGAGCTTCTCCTCCTTTCCCATCCACTGCATCTATCTATTTGGATTTCTTTTTTAAATAACATGTATTAAAAACACACATTTATTTATTTATTTATTTATCGTGTCAGGGGCAACCAGACAATTATATTACATTTCTAACAGAACAAAATAAACAAACAAACAAACAGACAGACAGACAAAACACAAAGTTTGCAAGCTTGGTAGTGGATTTATCACTACCTTTGACCAGTATCTGGCCCCTTGGAGTGCCTCTGGTGTTGCCGCAAGGAGATCCTCCCTTGTGCATGTGGCAGGGCTCAGGTTGCATTGCAGCCAGTGGTCAGTGGTTTGCTCTTGTCCGCACTCGCATGTCGAGGATTCCACTTTGTGGCCCCATTTCATAAGGTTGGCTCTGCATCATAGAATCATAGAGTCAAAGAGTTGGAAGAGACCTCCTGGGCCATCCAGTCCAACCCCATTCTGCCAAGAAGCAGGAATATTGCATTCAAATCACCCCTGACAGATGGCCATCCAGCCTCTGCTTCAAAGCTTCCAAAGAAGGAGCCTCCACCACATTCCGGGGCAGAGAGTTCCACTGCTGAACGGCTCTCACAGTCAGGAAGTTCTTCCTCATGTTCAGATGGAATCTCCTCTCTTGTAGTTTGAAGCCATTGTTCCATTGCGTCCTAGTCTCCAGGGAAGCAGTAAACAAGCTTGCTCCCTCCTCCTCCCTGTGGCTTCCTCTCACATATTTATACATGGCTATCATATCTCCTCCCCGCCTTCTCTTCTTCAGGCTAAACATGCCCAGCTCCTTAAGCCGCTCCTCATAGGGCTTGTTCTCCAGACCCTTGATCATTTTAGTCGCCCTCCTCTGGACACATTCCAGCTTAGAGTCAATATCTCTCTTGAATTGTGGTGCCCAGAATTGGACACAATATTCCAGGTGTGGTCTAACCAAAGTGGAATAGAGCATGGGGAGCAGGACTTCTCTAGATCTAGACACTATGCTCCTCTTGATGCAGGCCAAAATCCCATTGGCTTCTTTTGCCGCCACATCACATTGTTGGCTCATGTTTAACTTGTTGTCCACGAGGACTCCAAGACCTTTTTCACACGTCCTGCTCTCGAGCTAGGCTTTGCATTTCGTTTTTCCTGCCAAAGTGGAGTCTCTTGCATTTGTCACTGTTGAACTTCATTTGTTAGTTTGGGCCCATCATCTTTCTAATCTGTCAAGATCGTTTGGAATCCTGCTCCTGTCCTCTGGAGTCTTGGCTATCCCTCCCAATTTGGTGTCATCTGCAAACTTGATGATCCTGCCTTCTAGTCCTTCATCTAAGTCAGTGTTTCTCAACCTGGGGGTCGGGACCCCTGTGGGGGTCGCGAGGGGGTGTCTGAGGGGTCGCCGAAGACCATCAGAAAATACAATATTTTCTGTTGATCATGGGAGTTCTGTGTGGGAAGTTTGGCTCAATTCTATCATTAGTGGGGTTCAGAATGCTCTTTGATTGTAGGTGAACTATAAATCCCAGCAGCTACAACTTTCAAATGTCAAAGACTATTTCCCCAAACTCCACCAGTATTCACATTTGGGCATATTGAGTATTCATGCCAAGTTTGGTCCAGATCCATCATTGCTTTAGTCCACAGCGCTCTCTGGATGTAGGTGAACTACAACTCCCAAACTCAAAGTCAATGCCCACCAAACCCTGTCAGTAATTTCTGTTCATCGTGGGAGTTCTGTGTGCCATGTATGGTTCAGTTCCATCATTGGTGGAGTTCAGAATGCTCTTTGATTGCAGGTGAACTATAAATCCCAGCAGCTACAACTTCGAAATGTCAAAGACTATTTCTCCAAACTCCACCAGTATTCACATTTGGGCATATTGAGTATTCATGCCAAGTTTGGTCCAGATCGTCATTGTTTGAATCCCCAGTGCTCTCTGGATGTAGGTGAACTACAACTCCCAAACTCAAGGTCAATGCCCACCAAACCCTTCCAGCAATTTCTGTTGGTTATGCAAGTTCTGTGTGCCAAGTATGGTTCAGTTCCATCATTGGTGGAGTTCAGAGTGCTCTTTGATTGTAGGTGAACTATAAATCCCAGCAACTACAACTCCCAAATGACAAAATCAACCCCTACCGAAACCCCACCAGTATTCCAATTTGGGCGTATTGGGTATTTGTGCCGAATTTGGTCCAGTGAATGAAAATGCATCCTGGATATCTGATATTTACATTATGGTTCATAACAGGAGCAAAATTACAGTTATGAAGTAGGGAGGAAAATAATGTTATGGTTGGGGGTCGCCACAACATGAGGGACTGGATTAAGGGGTCGCAGCATTAGGTAGGTTGAGAAACACTGATCTAAGTCATTAATAAAGATCCTGAACAGGACCGGGCCCAGGGGGGAACCCTGCTTGTGGCACTCCACTCGTCACTTCTTTCCAGGATGAAGAGGAAGCCTTGGGGAGAATCACCCTCTGGGTTCGTCCATTTCACCAATTCCAGATCCACCTCACCGTAGTTTTGCCTAGCCCACATTGGACTAGTTTCCTTGCCAGAAGGTCATGGGGGACCTTGTCAAAGAAGGCCTTCCTGAAATCCAGGTACGCTCCATCCACGGCATCATTCCCCGCATCTATCCAGCTTGTAGCTCTATCGAGAAAAGAAATCAGATTAGTCTGGCATGACTTGTTTTTGATAAATCCATGTTGATAAACATTTTATTTATATTCCACTCTATCTCCCTGAGGGGACTCAGAGCGGATTACAACATTCACATATGTAGGCAAACATTCAATGGCTTTTACACAGTGAACAATGACATACAATACAAACAAAGGCAAAGGTTTCCCTTTCCATCTCCAGCGCTTCGAGGTGATGCTCAACTCTAGCCATGAAGAGGTGCTCTTGTCCCAGTTTTCCATGCTGAGGAGCCTGTTGTCTGTAGACCCTCCTGGTCAGGTTGCCAGCATGGCTGCATGGGTGCCCTTTACCTTCCCACCGAGGCATTACCTATTAATCTACTCACATTACATGTTTTCAAACTGCTAAGTTGGCAGAAGCTAGGGCTGACAGCAGGAGCTTACCCCAACCCATGGCTACTGACTGCCAACCTTCTGGTCAGCAAGATTTTCTGCAGCTAGAGGTTTAACCTGTTGTGCTACTGTGGTCCCTTTGATTAGAAACCAAGTCTCCCCTCAAGTTAAAAAAAGTCATCTTTGCGGCGGTCACTCAAATGACCTTCTACATGGTTGGCCCATGCCACTTCTCCTCACTTTACCTGACACCAGAAATGGTCAGAGATGCCATGTGGTCCAAGATGAGCAGTCTGCATTGGTCATCGGAGATCACAGATGCTCATGATGTGATCTTTATGGTTGCCCAGAAACTCAGTGGAGCATGAGTGGCTAGCAATGGAGGAACACATGGAGAGGAGCTAAGCACATGGCCATTGCCATTGTATTGAGGGATCTCAGTCGAGGTAGAGAACATGCTGCTTGTTGGTCATGAGAAGACAAAGGGAAAGGGCAACCAAGACCTCAAAGGGCAACCAAGCTCATTTCTAGGGTCAGACAACTTTTCAGAAACAGCCTTTCCATTGACCCCTTTTTAATGATTACTATAGAGTTACTGTTCAGTGGTTAAGATGTTTAAGCAATATTCAACTAGTGAAACATTAGGGTTACCTTTTTTCTGTAGTACTGCCATTCCTCTTTCCAGTGTTTGAGTTCTATTAAACTTAGAACAAGTTGAGTTTTCCAAGCTGTATGGACATCTTCCAGAGGCCTTTCCTCCTGGTGTTTCACTCCATCTCTGGCAGGCATCCTCAGAGGTTGTGAGGTCTCTTGGAAACTAGGCAAGTGGGGTGTATGTATCTGTGGCATGATGTCCAGGGTGGGAGAAAGAACTCTTGTCTGCTTGAGGTAAGTGTGAATGCTGCAAGCTGACAAGACTTTTTTCTCCCACTCTGGACATTTCACAGATATATAAACCTCACTTGCCAAGTTTCCAACAGACCTCTCAACCTCTGAGGATGCCTGCCAGAGATGCAGGTGAAACATCAGGAGAGAATGCTTCAGGAACATGGCCAGGCAGCGTGGAAAACTCACAGCAGCCCAGTGATTCCTGCCATGAAAACCTGCGACAACACAGACATATATTTCTTGTATTGTTGAAGGTTTTCATGGCTGGAATCACTGGGTTGTTGTAGTTTTTTCGGTCTATATGGGCATGTTCTAGAGGCATTTTCTCCTGACATTTCACCTGCATCTATGGGAAGCATCCTCAGAACTGAAGAAGAAGAAGAAGAAGAAGAAGAAGAAGAAGAAGAAGAAGAAGTTTATTTTTCTGCCCCGCCTCCATCTCCCCAAAGGGACTCGGGGTGGCTTACATGGGGCCCAAGCCCGGGCAGAATACAATTAAAAACAAAGCAATAACAATTAAGACAGCATAAAGCAGCGTAAAACAACATAACAATAATAGCAACAACAATAACAACAGACTAATTTTGGAGGGGGGGGGGGAGGAAAACCACTACGTGAACTGGTTAAAGGATAAAGTGGTTTAGTAAGGTGAGTAACAATGTATAACAGCATAGGAATGCTTGTCATAGATGCAGGCGAAACATCAGGAGAGAATGCCTCTAGAACATGGCCATAAGATCACTACTGACCGAAAGGTCATGAGTTCGAAGCCAGCCCAGGTCAGAGTGAGCGTCCGACCAAATTTGTGTAGCTTGTTGTCGACCTTTACAGCCCGAAAGACAGTTGCATCTGTCAAGTAGGAAATTTAGGTACCACATTGTGGGGAGGCTAACTTAACTAATTTCCAAGCCAAAAAGATCAGCAAGCATGCAGAGAATGAGGAAGTACTTTATCAGTGTTGCAGATGGACGGTGGAGCAACAGCTCCCCTGGTGGCCAGAAAAAGTTGGAATGTTAAATAGCCTCTGACTGTCTGCCTAAATGTGTTGTGTGTCTAAGGCATTGAATGTCTGCCTGTATATTTATTTATTTATTTATTTATTTATTTATTTATTTGCTGCATTTGTTGACTGCCGTTCTCAGCCCTAGGGCGACTCACGGCGGTGTACAACATATAAAAACAATTTACAATAAAGCAATATCACTAATACACAATAATATAATTACACTAAATGATCCGCTCCGTCTTATCGTAGAATCATAACCAATCTCGTAAACCATATTCCGTTCCAGTTGTCGTTACCAGTTAATGTAGCACTCAGTTAAATGCCTTCTCGAATAGCCATGTCTTCAGGCTCTTACGGAAAGACATAAGGGAGGGCGCTTGTCTGATGTCAACAGGGAGGGCGTTCCACAGCCGGGGGGCCACCACCGAGAAGGCCCTCTCTCTCGTCCCCGCCAGACGTGCCTGTGAAGCAAGCGGGATCGAGAGAAGGGCCTCCCCAGACGATCTCAAGGCCCTCGTGGGCTCATAGGCCGAGATGCGGTCCGCAAGGTATTTTGGGCCGGAACCGTTTAGGGCTTTGTAGGATAACACCAGCACCTTAAATTGGGCCCGGTAGCAAATCGGCAGCCAGTGGAGCTGGAACAGCAAGGGCGTTGTATGCTCCCTGCGTCCTGCTCCTGTTAGTAACATGGCTGCCGCGCGCTGGACTAGCTGGAGCTTCCGGGCCGTCTTCAAGGCAGCCCCACGTAGAGTGTGTTGCAGTAGTCAAGGCGGGATGTGACCAGAGCGTGTACCACCGTGGCCAAGTCAGACTTCCTGAGGTACGGGCGCAGCTGGCGCACGAGCCTAAGCTGTGCAAATGCTCCCCTGGTCACCGCTGAAACCTGGGGATCCAGGCTCAACGATGAATCCAGGATCACACCCAAGCTGCGAACCTGCGCCTTCAAGGGGAGTGTGACCCCGTCCAGCACAGGCTGTAACCCTATACCCAGTTCGGCCTTGCGACTGACCAGGAGTACCCCTGTCTTGTCTGGATTTAATTTCAGTTTGTTCGCCCTCATCCAGACCGTTACAGCGGCCAGGCACCGGTTCAGGACCTCGACAGCCTCCTTAGTAGCAGGTGGGAAGGAGTGACAGAGTTGGACATCATCTGCGTACAGATGACACCGCACCCCGAAACTCCGGATGATCTCACCCAGCGGCTTCATGTAGATATTAAACAGCATGGGGGACAGTATGGAACCCTGTGGAACCCTGTGTATGTACATTGTAATCCGCCCAGAGTCCCCTGTGTGGTGAGAAGGGCGGAATATAAATACTATAAATAAATAAATTCTCTAGCCTCAAATAAATGAGATGGGACCACTTTATTGCAGCTGGATTTATAGAATAAACAAAAATAAAGACTTGCTATTTCGGAGTAATTATCAAGGAGTATACATGGGCAACAATGTCAGGAGAGAATGCTAAGATGGTGAGCCTGCTCTCCTGCAGAATCATCATCCTATCTGGGTGCCGGCAGGTTATTATTTGAAGGAATGCAGCTGAAGAATGCTTAATGGCTCTCCCAAGTTAGCAAACCATGTCTCAGGGGGATCTAAGTGGGGAAGTCAAGGGGCCAAAGTCCCTTGGGTGTCTCTCCTTATTTACAAAGGAGTAAACGTGCGGTGTCGCAAGAAATAATACCAAACTTACAAGCCAGCTTTTTTGTGGGTTGGGCAACTAAATATGGCCTCGGAGCACGGCATTGTCCTATCATGGTGCCCAGAGGATGATTATTGGAAGGCATGTGGCTGGAACAAGTTTTCTATAGGATAAGAAGGAACACTTAATGGGCCTCTCAAGGTTAACAAGCCACACCTTGGGGTCTTTAAATTGGGAAGCCAAGGGAGCCAAAGTCACTTGGGTGTTTCTCTCAATCGCAGGCAGCATGGAAGGGGTCTTCACTGGAAAAGAGGAATACAGGCAGCATTTCGATCCAAAGGGTTTTGTCAATGACTACATGCCATTGAATGCGGTCATCCAGGAAAAGCTCCACAAGGCCTTCTTTGTGGGTGAGTGTCTCTTCTTGTCTCAGAGCAGAGAAACCAAGAGGTCCAGTGCCTCCCCATGTCAGGGAACATGGATCCAATGCCTAGGGCAGAAGAGAAAAAGGCCAAAACAGGGAAGGAAATGTGGGGGAGCATCAGAGGGAGCTGCCAGACAGTGCCAAAACATGGGGTTAACATGCGAGATAAACAAACTCGGGACCTCAGGGACGCTTCCAGACAGTGCCAAAATGTGGGGTTAAAAAGAGTGGTAAATATATCTGGGGCCTGAGAGCATATTCCCACATAGGCTTGCCGCTCCTGGGCTTTCTTCCCCCGGCGTTCTCAAAGCCTTCTGTGTCTCAGGATAAAAGGGAGGATGGGTGGGGGCCATCTGACAGAAGATGCTTATATGCGTACATGCGAATATCCTAATACAAATACAGGGGGATTTCATGTTTTCTATGACACACAGATGGCATTCGAGGCGACACCCTGATTGACATGGGCAGTGGTCCCTCCATCTACCAACTGCTCTCTCCATGTGAGTCCTTCAAGGAGATCATTGTCACTGATTTACTTGAGCAGAACCGGGCGGAGATCCAGAAGTGGCTGAAGAAGGACCCGGAAGCGCTCGACTGGACAACCATGGTGAAATACGTCTGCCAGCTGGAGGGGGACAGGTACACATTGGTATCTAATGGTTGGCTATGTTTCCATTTCCATCCATTAATAAGAGAAGGGGATCTGTGAGCCCTTTGCAATGTATCAGAACTTCATTTCGCATTGGCTATGGTTTCTGGGACTTTCTGTCCAACAATGTCTGGAGGGTGCCATGTTTCCTAAGCCCATAAGTATTGACAGAAAGAGTTTTGAGTGTTTTGAAAGTCAATAGGATGTGGTTGAAGTCCATAAATGTCTAACAATTTCTTAGACCGAAAGATGACACAAGACTCTTGCTGGATTTCCCCGCAGACTCTGCCTCCAGCTCTGAGCATTTACCCACAACTTGCTACTTTACATTTAACTCACTGTGTTGTTTATCCTTTAAGTCACTTCCGACTCTTTGTGACCTCATGGACCAGCCCACACCAGAGCTCCTTGTCAGCCGTCACCACCCCCAGCTCCTTCAAGGTCAAGCCAGTCACTTCAAGGGTACCATCCACCTATCTTGTCCTTGGTCGGCCCCTCTTCCTTTTTCCTTTCATTTTCCCAAGCATTATTGTCTTCTCTAAGCTTTCTTGTCTTCTCATAATGTGGCCAATATGCTTCAGAGAAGGCCCTGTCTCTCATCCCCACTAAACACAACTGTGGACGCGACTCTAATATCCTTCCCTCCAATGAGCAGTCGGGCTTATTTCCTGAAGTATGGACTGGTTGGATTTTCTCGTGGTCCAATATACTCTCAAAACTTTCCTCCAGCACCACAGTTCCAAAGCATCTCTCTTCCTTCGCTCAGCCTTCCTTATGGTCCAGCACTCACATCAGTAGGTTACTATGGGGAATACCATTGCTTTTTCTATGCAGAACTTTGTTGCCAGTGTGATGTCTCTAGTCTTCACTATTTTACTGAGATTGGTCCTTGCTCCCCTCCCAAGAAGTAAGCGTCTTCTGATTTCCTGGCTGCAGTCTGCAGTCATCTTGGCACCTAGAAATACAAAGTCTGTCCCTGCCTCCACGTTTTCTCCCTCTAGTATCAATCAGTCTGGTTGCCATGATCTTGGTTTTTTATGTTTAACTGCCACCCAGCTTTTGCACTTTCTTCTTTCAGCTTGATTAGAAGGCTCCTCAGCTCCTCCTTGCTTTCGGCCACCAAAGTGGTATCATCTGCATATCTAAGGTTTAACTCACTAGTGAACATTTAAGCTCATGTGCATCTGCACTCTAGCTGATCCCTAAGGCTTTTCTTACAGCTGGGCTTTTGATGTGTTGCTTCCAACCTTTCCCAAGGATTTTCCAATGTAGGTCCTGTGCCAATTTCACCTTTTCACGCCTGCTCTGCTTGTTGAGGTATGAGATATTAAGCGTGCTTACCTAATGTAGTGCAAACAGCCACTTCCTTTTAACTTGATGCTTCCAAGAGGAAAGAGATGCCTCCATGATTGTTTATGGTCATTCTCCCCTTTTCGTTCCTTGTAGGGAGAAGTGGAAGGAAAAGGAGGAGAAGCTCAGGAGGACCATCAAGCAAGTCCTGCCGTGCGACGTGACCCTGGCCAATCCCTTGGATCCTTTGGTGCTCCAGCCAGTCGACTGCGTCATCTCCTCTTTCTGCCTGGAATCTGCTTGCAGTGATCTTCCCGCTTACTGTTCAGCTGTGAAGAATGTGGGCTCCTTGGTCAAACCTGGGGGGCACCTCATCTTTGTGGTGGCTGTGGAGGAAACCTACTACGTAGTTGCCCCACATAAGTTCAGTTGCCTTTACCTGACACCAGAAATGGTCAGAGATGCTGTGAAAGGGGCCGGCTTTGAAGTCCTGTGGTCTCAGGGCCTTGGGTTGATCAATCCCATGCCAATGTGTGATGCCAAAGACATGCTTTTCCTAGTGGCCAAGAAACCCAGTGAATCCCAGTGAGTTAATGGGGAAAAAAACAAAGCCGACCAAAGGAACACCATAAATGAAGCTCATTCTCCAGAACTTTGAGCTCTAGATTGGAAACACACAAAGAAGTCCCCATATTTACTTGAGTCTAATGCACCATTTTCAGAACCCTGAAACCCAAAAAAGCATTTATCATATTACACAAATCTAATGTGCACCCTAATTTGGGGAAGGTAATTTGGTCAAAGAAGGTGAGCATTATATTTGAGTAAATACAGTATATTGTTCTATGCCAAGACGGCTGATAGATCATATTTCTGTAACTTAGTGAAGTTTTGCCTCAGACTTAATGGAGTTGTCCCAGGTGCTGAAATGGCCCCAGGACCTTGGAGAGCTCTTTTAAGACCAGGCAAAACCTGGAAGGGATTCACTGCCCTCCTGACTTGGGAACCACCAGTCACTGTGTAGTAATTGCCATTTTCATACATGGGGTTCATACATGGAGATGCGGTCACGCAGGTAGGCAGGTCCCAAACCGTTTAGGGCTTTGTAGGTAAGCACCTGCACCTTGAATTGGGTTCGGTAGGTAAACGGCAGCCAATGGAGCTCCTTAAATGGCAAATCCCACAGCATGCCAGTGGCTGTGCATTCTTGTGTTGTCTGGATACTGGAATCTTTAGAAAAGTGACCCTGTCCCAAGCACTACAGATAGATTTTGACTTGGGCAAGAGCCAAAAACGAACTAAGTTTTGCTTTGTATTACCAAGCACTGCTCTCCTTTTCCCAAGATGTTCTTGCTAAGCAATAAAACCAGATGTGATTCTATTATTATTATTATTATTATTATTATTATTATTAAACTTTATTTGTACCCCGCTAGCATCTCCTTCAGGACTCGATGCGGCTTACAAAGGCCAAGGCCTCAACACAACAACAGCAGAACAGTAACAATACAATTTAAAGCAAATTAAAACATAAGCAATAACAAAACAATACATCAATTATGCAATAAAAACCAGGGCCGGGCCAGTGATGGGTACAGGTTAAAAAGTGCTGGGTGTGGCAGGAGGTATGTTGGATTTCCGGGCAAGTGCAATGTGCAGAGAGTCTTAAACTCTAATAAAGTGCTTCTGGGACGTAGTGCTGGAGATTATCCTATTCCAGAAAGGCACATCGGAATAGCCAGGTCTTCAGATTCTTCCTGAAGACTGCCAACGTGGGTGCTAGTCTAATGTCTTTGGGGAGGGTGTTCCAGAGTCGGGGGGCAACCACAGAGAAAGCCCTGTCCCTCGTCGCCACCAAACGCACCTGTGATGCAGGTGGGATCGCAAGCAGGGCCTCTCCGGATGAACGAAGGGATCGCGTGGGTTCATACATGGAGATGTGGTCACGCAGGTAGGCAGGTCCCAAACCGTTTAGGGCTTTGTAGGTAAGCATCTGCACCTTGAATTGGGTTTGGTAGGTAAACGGCAGCCAATGGAGCTCCTTAAACAGAAGGGTTGACCTCTATCTGTAAGGAGTGCCAGTTAACATCCTGGCCGCCGCCCGTTGGACCAGTTGGAATTTCCGAGCCATTTTCAAGGGCAGCCCCACGTAGAGTGCATTACAGTAATCCAATCTAGAGGTGACCAAGGCATGGACCACCCCAGCTATATATCAGCTTACATCTCAGAACAAAGTTAGAGATGACTGGAAATATAAAGGGCCATTCTTAGTGTTTGTCAAGACCTCTAGCATTCATATACAAATAATTGTGTGTGTGTGTGTGTGTTGTCAACTTTTTTCAATCCATGTATGACAAGGCAGTGCAACTGTGTTATATTTGAGATGTGTAATATCTATATAGAGATATACCTGTTTAGTTTTGTATGCATGTGATGTTAGAGACGCCTTCTTCATGTCTACCTTGTATATGGTGAATTGTGGGTGGTGTTTCATGGAATGGATGAGAATGTTGGGTGCGGGATATTAAAAATGTGCCCAAAGCATCATTTGTGGATGCAGAATCAAGCACATGCTGCCTAAACATCTCGGGAAGCGTTCAGTGTTGATTAAACATACAATAGATACATCTTGTGTCATGGTGGTCTTTCTGGTGCTCATGTCCATGTGCCTTCAAGTCGCCTCTTAACATATGGAGACTCCATGTATTTCAATGAGTTTTCTCAGGCAAGGGAGACTCAGAGGTGGTTTGGCCAATTCCCTCCTCTGAAAGAGTGCCTACAGAACTGTTGCCCATTGAAAAGCAGAATGCTGGTCCAGTTTGGGAAGGGACCAGAGGTCACCCAAGCCTCAAATCAATGAGCTGAGATCACTTTATTGCAGTTGGATTTATAGACTAAGCTAAAAACATGACTCAATATTTAGGACTGTATTTCTAAAGGGGTATATTTTATTTATTTATTTATTTATTTACTTTGCTTGTATACCGCAGTTTCTCAGCCCGTAGGCGACTCAACGCGGTTCACAACAAGAGCAAAAAGTCAATCCTAACAACATACAATATTTTAAAAACCATTAACAGCATAATATACAAAGTAATGACACATCAATAAACAACACATTAACGTCTCATAACTAGAATCGTGATTCAATTCGTCATCCGTAATTCCATTTTCCTATATTCATCGTAATCATTGCACTGTTTATCCGAACGCCTGTTCAAACAGCCAGGTTTTTAGTTTTCTTCGAAACACCATTAATGAAGGGGCTGATCTAATATCCATGGGAAGGGCGTTCCACAGCCGGGGGGCCACCACAGAGAAGGCCCTGTCCCTCGTCCCCACCAGCCGTGCCTGTGATGCAGGTGGGATCGAGAGCAGGGCCTCCCCAAAAGATCTTAGAGTCCTGGTGGGTTCATAGGCAGAGATACGTTCGGATAGGTAGCTTGGGCCTGAACCGTTTAGGGCTTTATAGGCCAATGCCAGCACTTTGAATTGAGCCCGGTAGCAAATCAGCAGCCAGTGGAGTTGGCGTAACAGGGGGGTTGTATGCTCCCTGCGCTCCGCTCCTGTTAGTATCATGGCTGCCGAGCGTTGGACTAATTGGAGCTTCCGGGCCGTCTTCAAAGGCAACCCCACGTAGACAGCGTTGCAGTAGTCTATATGGGATGTAACCAGAGCGTGGACTACCGTGGCCAAGTCAGACTTCCCAAGGTATGGGCGCAGCTGGCGCACAAGCTTTAACTGTGCAAATGCTCCCCTGGTCACCACTGAAACCTGGCGATGAGTCCAGGATCACACCCAAGCTGCGAACCTGCGTCTTCAGGGGAAGTGCGACCCCATCCAACACAGGCTGTAACCCTATACCCTGTTCGGCCTTGCGACTGACCAGGAGTACCTCTGTTTTGTCTGGATTCAGTTTCAATTTGTTCACCCTCATCCAGACCGTCACAGCGGCCAAGCACCGGTTCAGGACCTCAACAGCCTCCTTGGTATACATGGGCAGCAACGTCAGGAGAGAATGTGAAGATGGTGAGCCTGGTTTCCTGTGGATTCATCATCCCATCCAGGTGCCGGAAGATTATTTTTGGAAGGAATGTGGCTAAAGTAAGTCTTCTATACATCAAAACAGGGGTGCTTAATGGATCTCTCAAGTTAGCAAACCATGCCTCAGGGGCCTTTAAGTGGGGAAGCAAAGGGGCCAAAGTCATTTGGTGGCAAAATACAAACACACAAACCAACACACATATACACACACACAATTACACACATGATATTTCTCTCCCCTGGCTCGTGGTGCCAAACAAATAACAATACAACCCTTTCCCCTTCCCTTCCTCCGAGCTCCTTCCACTCATGCCATGCATCTACATGAAACCGCTGGGCGAGATCATCCGGAGTTTCGGGGTGCGGTGTCATCTGTACGCAGATGATGTCCAACTCTGTCACTCCTTCCCACCTGCTACTAAGGAGGCTGTCGAGGTCCTGAACCGGTGCTTGGCCGCTGTGACGGTCTGGATGGGGGCGAACAAATTGAAATTGAATCCAGACAAGACAGAGGTCCTCCTGGTCAGTCGCAGGGCCGAACAGGGTATAGGGTTACAGCCTGTGTTAGACGGGGTCGCACTCCCCCTGAAGACACAGGTTCGCAGTTTGGGTGTGATCCTGGACTCATCGCTGAGCCTGGATCCCCAGGTTTCGGCGGTGACCAGGGGAGCATTCGCACAGTTAAGACTCGTGCGCCAACTGCGACCGTACCTTGGGAAGTCTGACTTGGCCACGGTAGTCCACGCTCTGGTTACATCCCGTTTAGACTACTGCAACGCTCTCTACGTGGGGTTGCCTTTGAAGATGGCTCGGAAGCTCCAACTAGTCCAACGGGCGGCAGCCATGGTATTAACAGGAGCAGGGCGCAGGGAGCATACAACTCCTCTGCTGTACCAGCTCCACTGGCTACTGATTAGCTACCGGGCCCAATTCAAAGTGCTGGCTTTGGCCTTTAAAGCCCTAAACGGTTGTGGCCCTACATATCTATCCGAACGTATCTCGGCCTATCAGCCCACCAGGACCCTAAGATCTTCGGGAGAGGCCCTTCTCTCCATCCCGCCTGCTTCACAGGTGCGGCTCGCGGGAACGAGAGACAGGACCTTTTCTGTGGTGGTCCCCCGGCTTTGGAATGCCCTCCCTATAGAGATAAGATCAGCCACCTCGCTGATGGCATTTCGGAAAAAACTGAAAACATGGATGTTTGAGCAAGCATTCGGCTAATCCGATGCGATGAAGTTTTTGATCAAGGACTGGCAATCATAGACAACGAAATTGGATTATGATTTTAATTAAGAGATGCATTGGTCTGTATTGGTGGCCCAATACTGTGTATTGTATATGTTTGTGTTTTATATTTTTAATCGGAATTATTGTTGTTTTTAAATGTTGTAAACCGCAATGAGTCGCCGTTTTAGGCTGAGATATTAGCGGTATACAAGTGTACTAAATAAATAAATAAATAAATAAATGCACCCACACACCCCAAGACCCACGCAACCCACCCTAACCCCAACAACAACATACAAGAAGAAGCAAGGCACGCGACAGCCCCTCTCCCAAAACTTTTCCTTCTCCCAGCCCGTCTTGTTCTTCTTCTGCCCTGCAATCCTTCGTCCTCCCCAGGCCCACACACCCAACAGTGCCAAGGCAACAGCTCCGCCACACACAACCTCCCTTCTCCCTTTCCGAGCTTGCAATGAGCCTCCCAGCCACGTGCTTCCCTTTATATAGAGCAGTGGTTCTCAACCTTCCTAATGCCGTGACCCCTTAATACGCTTCCTCATGTTATGGTGACCCCCAAACATAAAATTAGTTTCATTGCTACTTCATAACTCATTTTGCTGCTGTTCTGAATAGTAACAGATTTGGGGAGGGTATTGATTTTGTCCTGGGGGAGTTGTAATTGCTGGGATTTATAGTTCACCTAGAATCACAGAGCATTCTGAACTCCACCAATGATGGAACTGAATCAAACTTGGCACACAGAATTCCCATGACCAACAGAAAATACTGGAAGGGTTTGGTGGGCACTGACCTTGAGTTTTGGGAATTGTAGTTTACCTACATCCAGAGAGAACTGTAGACTCAAACAATGATGGGTCTGGACTAAACTTGGCACGAATTCTCAGTATACCCAAATGTAAACACTAGTAGAGTTTGGGGGAAATAGACCTTGACATTTGGGAGTTGTAGTTGCTGGGATTTATAGTTCACCTACACTCAAAGAGCATTCAGAACTCCACCAATGATGGAATTAAACCAAACTTGGCACACAGAACTCCCATGACCAAGTAGAAAATACTGGAAGGGTTTGGTGGGCATTGTAATTGACATTTGGGAGTTGTAGTTGCTGGGATTTATTGTTCACCTACAATCAAAGAGCATTCGAACCCTACCAAGGATTGAATTGGGCCAAACTTCCCACACAGAACCTCCATGACCAACAGAAAATACTGTGGGTTGTTGTAGGTTTTTCCGGGCTATATGGCCATGTTCTGGAGGCAATTTTTCTCCTGACGTTTTGCCTGCATCTATGGCAAGCATCCTCAGAGGTAATGAGGTCTGTTGGAACTAGGAAAAATTGGTTTATATATCTGTGGAATGACCAGGGTGAGACAAAGGACTTTTGTTTGTTGGGGCTAGCTGTGAATGTTACAGCTGATCAGGAGAAAAATTGCCTCCAGAAAATGGCCATATAGCCCGGAAAAACCTACAACAACCCATGGATTCCGGCCATGAAAGCCTTCGACAATATAGAAAATACTGTGTTTTCTGATGGTCTTTGGTGACCCCTCTGACACCCCCTCGCGACCCCTCCAGGGGTCCCGACCCCCAGGTTGAGAAACACTGATATAGAGCAAGTAGCGGTCCCCTGCCAGGCGTTGCTGTGGCCCAGTCTGGTGATCTGGAAAATAAAGTAATGAGAAAGTGTTGGTTTCTAATATACGTAATTTCTTTATGCTTGTGGGTAAACAGTATTTCTTGTTGTTTCTTTGCCATTGTTGTGGAGATTGTCTGATTTGCCCACGCTGGAACATGCAACATATCATTGTCCTTCTTTAAGGGTCCCTTTCAAATCTATGGTACTATATCTGTCATAAACGTGTGTGTGTGTGTGAATCATATATATCTACCTATATCTGTATCTAGATGGCCCTTTGTCAGGAGGGCTTTGATTATGTTTTCTTGCCCTGGTGAAGGGAGGTGGACTGGATGGCCTTTAGGCAGCATTTCTCAACCTGGGGGTTGGGAACCTGGGGGGGGGGGTTGCGAGGGGGTGTCAGAAGGGTCACCAAAGACCATCAGAAAACCCAGTATTTTCTATTGGTCATGAGGGTTCTGCGTGGGAAGTTTGGCCCAATTCCGTCCGTAGGTTCAGAATGCTCCTTGACTGTAGGTGAACTATAAATACCAGGGACTATAACTCCCAAATGTCAAGGTCTATTTCCCCCAAACTCCATCTGTGTTTATATTTGGGCATAATGTGTATTCGTGCCAAGTTTGGTGCAGATCCATCATTGTTTGAGTCCACAGTGATCTCTGGATGTAGGTGAACTACAACTCCAAAACCAAAGAACACTGCCCACCAAACCCTTCCAGTATTTTCTGTTGGTCATGGGAGAACCGTGTGCCAAGCTTGGTTCAATTCCATCATTGGTGGGGTTCAGAATGCTCTTTGATTGCAGGCAAACTATAATCCCAGCAAGTACAACTCCCAAATGACAAAATCATTTTTTTTTGAGTGAAGGACATACATTGGGTTGTTAGGTGTCTTGTGTCCAAATTTGGCGTCAATTCGTCCAGTGGTTTTTGAGTTCTGTTAATCCCACAAACGAACATTACATTTTTATTTATATAGATGGCTGCCGAAACCCCTCCCCTCCCCAAAATGTATCCCCTGATTGGCTGGGAGCAAACATCTTAGGCTTCGCCTCCCAGCAGGCTTGATTGAAGAAAAACACTTCATCATTCTTCCAACTCATTCCGAAGCAAAAGAACGCAACGTGGTTCAAATCTATAAGGGACTTCTGGCTTCAAACAAAGTGCCAGAAGTCCCTTCAGAAAGCTAAAATTTCCAGTTTTATTATGAGTTCCGCCATATCCAAATGAACCTATCCATCTCTACTGTCAACACCTTGGAGTATGAAAATGCTATGACTCCCTTAAGGAATCTGTCCAAGTATAATTACTTCTCATTCTTTCCTATCCTAGGGCTCCAAAATGGCAATTACTACAGAGTGACTGGTGGCTTCCAAGTCAGGAGGTCAGTGAAACCATTCCTGGTTTTGACTGCTTTTAAAGGATGTCCTGGGGCCATTTCAGCACCTGGGACAACTCCATTAAGCCTGAGGCAAAACTTCACTAAGTTACAGAGATGAGATCCATCAGCCATCTTGGTATAGAGCAATATACCATATTTACTCGAATCTAATGCTCACCTTTTCTTACCATTTGCCTTCCTAATATTAGAGGTCTGTCCTGGTTTTGCCTACTTTTAAAGGAGGTCCTGGGACTATTTCAGCACCTGGGACAACTCCATTGAGTCTGAGGCAAAACTTCACTAAGTTATAGAGACAAGATCCGTCAGCCATCTTGACATAGAACAATATACTGTATTTACTCAAATCTAATGCTCACCTTTTTTGACCAAATTACTTTCCCAAAATTAGGGTACACATTAGATTTATGTAACATGTTAAATGCTTTTTTGGGTTTCAGGGTTCTGAAAATGGTGCATTAGACTCGAGTAAATATGGGGACTTCTTTGTGCGTTTCCAACCTTGGGCTCAAAGATCTTGAGAATGAGCTTCATTTATGGTGTTCCTTTGGTCGACTTTGATTCTTTCCCCACTAACTCACTGGGATTCACTAGGTTTTTTGGCCACTAGGAAAAACGTGCCTTTGGCATCACAATTCGATGGGAGAGAGGTCAACCCAAAGCCCTGAGACCACAGGATTTCAAAGCCGGCCCCTTTCACAGCATCTCTGACCATTTCTGGCATCAGGTAAAGGCAACCGAACTTATGTGAGCCAACCATGTAGTAGTTTTCCTCCATAATTGCTGCAAAGATGAGGTGGCCCCCAGGTTTGACCAAGGAGCCCACATTCTTCATAGCTGAACAGTAAGTGGGAAGATCATCACAAGCCGATTCCAGGCAGAAAGTGGAGATGACGGCGTCGACTGGCTGGAGCACCAAAGGATCCAAGGGATTGGCCAGGGTCACGTCACATGGCAGGACCTGCTTGATGGTCCTCCTGAGCTTCTCCTCCTTTTCCTTCCACTTCTCCCTACAAGGAACGAAAGGGGGAAAATGACCATAAACAAACATGGAGGCATCTATTTCCGCTTGGAAGCATCAAGTTAAAATGAAGTGCAACAGATTAATTAATTAATTAATTAATTAATTAGCTATATTTATATACCGCCCTTCTCATCCCGCAGGCGACTCAGATTAGGTAATCATGTTTTATATTGAGACTCTGTAAAAGATAGTTCAAAATCAGGGAATTCATAGTTTTGCTAAGGACACCAGGCTGGAATGATCCCATAATCCCCTATCTCTCCCCCATGTGGGAACCTAAGGCTTTTTCCATGGCCCTATGGCCCACCTCTTATGGACTTTCTGTGAAATTTCATGAACTTTATAGGAACTTTTATAAACTCTTGCCAAACTTTATGAACGTTTATGAAATTGGGCGGGGGGGGGGGCTGACGTAACTTTCCCTTAAACCCTGCATGATTCCCCCTCTCTTCCTATGAATTCCTTGTATGTTCCCTTGCCCCATTCCACATCCTCTATGTCAGTGGTTCTCAACTTGGGGTCCCCGGATGTTTTTTGCCTACAACTCCCGGAAATCCTAACAGATGGTAAACTGGCTGGGATTTCTGGGAGTTGTAGGTCAAAAACATCTGGGGACCCCAGGTTGAGAACCACTGCTCTATGTGTATGTATGTTTATATGAAAATATGAAGGAAAAAGCCACTGTTTCATGAAACCAGCAACTCTCATGGCCCAGGAAGTCCCTTCACGACTCCAGATCTGGTAATCCCTTAACAAAAGGTTTCACCATGCCCACTTACATGGACAATAAGAATAATAGCTCTTATCAGATCAGACTTTGGAGGGCAAAAAGCCAGACCATCTGGGATGACACGAGTCATGGACATTTAAACTGATCAACACAAAGGGCGTCTTCCTAACTGTATGGAAACAGGAATTTCACCACAGCCTTTCCATTGTGTCAATCCCAACCAGTAGAAACCAACTTCAGCTTCATCCATGAATCCCGTATCAGATGACTATGAAACAAAGGATCTAGCTCCTTGGGGGCTAGACAGAGATGATGATGCAAAAGATTAAAACAATAACTCAGGTTCTGGCTTGAGAGCTAAGCTATCGCTGAATCACTAGGCAAACATTGGTCACCTTAATCTTGACAATTAGACATTTCTTCATTGTTTTCCGAGTTTCCTGCTTCCCGTCCACCTCATTGTCTGAGAGGCCAAAGCAGGGCTCAGGCCACCATTGGCTCTCCTGCTGGCTTGCTGATGTCACAGCCAATCACAACAAAGCCAGCTCAGAGGGGTGGGCATGAGAACTTTTGAATCTGAAGGCTATAAATATTGTATCTTTTTGCCCAGTGGGCATGTGGATTTTTTTGCCAGGCTACTGCCATCGTCATCCTTTCCAGCAGGCTGGGCCTCCTCCTTGAAGGGCCTGGGACTGCTGGCTGCCCTGTTTCTCATTCCCGCAGGACTGCTGCTTCAGGTGAGAGGAAGAGAGGCAGTGGAAGGAGATCCGAAAGGAAGCAGAGCGGCGCCAGCCAGGCAATGGGCCTCTAGGACAAAGTTGACAAGAAGGCACCCAGGAGTCAAGCTGAGTGTTGAGTGACCTGAAGGCTCAGAACTCAGAACTGTGGAATCCAATAGCATTGGCTAGACACCTTGTCTCTTGGCGTGCTGGTGGCTAGGATTATTGGTAGCAGGCTACCAGGGTTGGCATGTGGCATGGGCCCTGGATCTGGTTTCTTCCCCTCCCCTACTGACTGGGGAGAAAACATACGATGGTTCCCAGGGGTACTGTGTTTCGTTGCCTGGTATTGTGCTGGTGGGCCCCCAGATGGTCTCATCAGGTATCGGTCAGAAGCAGGCTGATCGATCTTGATCCAGGACCCATGCCAGTCAGCCAACCCCTTGTTCCTGTAATCAATAAAATAAGTTGTGGCCATTTTTTACTCCACCTACATGTCAGCGTCATCTCTGGTTCTGCTGGTGGGAGGAGTGTCGCTCATCCACACACAACAATATCTCATACTCCAAAAGTGATGGAACAAGCAGAGCAGGCATGAGATTTTGGGACCCGCCTACCTACGTGACCGCATCTCTGTATACGAACCCACATGATCTCTTTGATCATCTGGAGAGGCCCTGCTCTCGATCCCACCTGCATCGCAGGCACGATTGGTGGGGATGAGGGACAGGGTCTTTTCGGTGGTGGCCCCTCGACTCTGGAACTCACTCCCTAAGGACATCAGGCAGGCCCCAACTCTGGCAGTCTTTAGGAGGAGCTTGAGGATGTGGTTGTTCCAGTGTGCCTTCCCAGAATAATGTTTCCATAGCACTTTGTCCTCCAAAGCACTTTACATATGAGGTCTGCTTGTATGTTTTCCACAAACTCCACTTTCACCTTTTCGCCCATGCCCTGGCATTACTTCCAATTTTAACTTTACATTTGGCCTACCCACAGTTTTAAACTGTGTGTTGTCTTATTGTTAATTGTTGCATTTTTTATTGTCTATGTTTTTATTTTAATTGCTTGTATTGTTGTTATTATTACTTGTATTGTTGTATTTGGGCTCGGCCTCATGTAAGCCGCACTGAGTCCCTTGGGGAGATGGTAGCGGGGTACAAATAAAGTGTTATTATTATTATTATTATTATTATTATTATTATTATTATTATTATAGATTGGCACAGGACCTACATTGGGAAATCATTGGGAAAGGTTGGAAGCAACAGCTGAAAGACAAGCCTTTGGGATCAGCTAGAGTGCAGATGCACACGAGCTTAAATGTTCACTAGTGAGTCAAATGTAAAGTAGCAATTTGTGGGTAAATGCTCAGAGCCGGTGGCAGAGCCTGCAGAGTCTTGTGTCATCTTTCGGTCTAAGAAATTGTTAGACATTTATGGACCTCAACCACATCCTATTGCCCTTCAAAACACTCAGAACTCTTTCTGTCGATACTTATGGGCTTAGGAACCATGGCACCCTCCAGACATTGTTGGACAGAAAGTCCCAGAAACCATAGCCAATGTGAACTGAAGTCCTTATACATTGCGAAGGGCTTACAGATCCCCTTCCCTTCTTATTAATGGATGGAAATGGAAACATAGCCAACAATTAGATACCAATCTATACCTGTTGCCCTCCAGCTGGCAGGTATATTTCACCATGGGGGTCCAGTCGAGGGCTTCCGGGTCCTTCTTCAGCCACTTCCGCAACTCTGCCCGGTTCTGCTCAAGTAAATCTGTGGCAATGATCTCCTTGAAGGACTCACATGCAGAGAGCAGTTGGTAGATGGAGGGACCGCTGCCGATGTCAATCAGGGTGTCTCCTTGGATGCCGTCTGTGTGTCAAAGAAAACATGAAATACCCCAGTCTGCTGTCCCTGAAGGTCTCTTTTCTCTACATGTCCTCCCTCCCTCCTTCCTTCAGCTGGTGTTTTTATTTTGCATGTATCCCATTTTACACAAAGCTCTCCATTCCATCTCTTTGACATGGAGGGCACTGGGCTTTGGAGTGTGCCCCCCTCCTTTGCCACCTGTGGCATCTTGTTTCTTCTATCTTTGGGAGCTTCCAGATAGTAACTATAATTTGGGAGAAAATGGGTTTAAAAGGGGGTGGGGTGGCCAGACGTATGTGCTAAATGCACACTCAACCCCCTACTAATGAATTTACCAGCAAGTTCAGTGAAACTTTATGTGAAGTTTCTACTTAGTGACAACCCTCCCCACGTGACCTTGGCAGTTGCCAAGTTTCTTTCTGAGGTACCCTGGATTAGACAATTCTGAATTTTAGACACAAGTATTTAGCCAACTTGTGTTTTAAGCAATTTGTAACTGTTGTTAATTTTACCCATCTGTGTGCCCAAGTGGTTGTTCTTTCTTCTTATTTCTCATTGCCTGTATACCTTGAAGCTATACCCTATCTAGGAATGACCTGGCTACGGTGATCCAGGCGACGGTCATCTCGAGGCTTGACTACTGTAACGCCCTCTACATTGGCCTTCCTTTGTCAGTGATCCGGAAACCGAAGCTGGTGCAAAATGCGCTGGCTCGTCTTCTTGCCGGGGTGCCGGCGAGGTGTCATATTACCCCAATTCTCCAACAGCTGCACTGGCTACCGATTGAGGACCAGATCACTTTCAAGGTGCTGGTACTAGCCTTTAAGGCTCATGGTTACACTATTTCCAACTTAGAGAACACTTTACTAAAGATCAAAAAAAGGGCTTCATGGAGAAGGACGACTTCTGGAAAAAATCTTATGTAAAGATAAGAAAAATATAACAACAATATATAACACAATACTAAAATGGGCAACCGAACCAGAATTAATTAAAGACTGTATGACAAAATGGGCAAAGAACATTGGCAGAGAGTGGGAACAAGTATGGTCTAGAAAGATCAAATACACATATTCCTCAGCACTAAAAGAGAATTGGTACAAAATGCTGTACCGATGGTACATGACGCTGCAGAAACTGGGACAAATGTACAAACACAACTCTACTAAATGCTGGAAATGCAACAACCAGACCGGAACTTTTTTCCATCAATGGTGGTCATGCCTCGCTGCTCAGAAATATTGGAAAAAAGTGAACGAAATATGC
Source organism: Anolis sagrei (assembly GCF_037176765.1). Classification (NCBI taxonomy): domain Eukaryota; kingdom Metazoa; phylum Chordata; class Lepidosauria; order Squamata; family Anolidae; genus Anolis; species Anolis sagrei. The sequence continues at coordinate 42,867,954 of NC_090027.1, read as the reverse complement.
GGGAAAATCTTAAAACATAAGATACGAGAAAAAGCTGAATACTACCTACTCGGAATATTCGAAGAAGAATGGGATTTAAGCACAAACGACGATATACTGTTCACCTATCTTACAACAGCAGCAAGAGTAGTCTACGCGAGGAAATGGAAAACAAAAGAAATACCAACGGAAGAAGAATGGTTACAGAAAGTCCTAGAAATAAAAGAAATGGATATGCTAACCTATGCATTAAAAGACACATACGGACGCCCGCTCAAAAGAACAGACTGGAACCCATTAAAAGAATACATGGAGAGAAATGCAACTCCAGGAAAATAAGAGTGGATCAAAAAACAAGAGTCAGAATAAAACTACAAGGGATAAGCCATAAATCAAAGCTGAACAGAAGAATTGAAACCGTGAACGTGGAGAAGATAGAGTTGGAAGTCAATCCCTCAAGACCCCACCCCTCCCACCCCCCCTTCCCCTTTGTCGTCCCTCCCCTTTCTAGATCCCATCTAGCCCCCTAGGTAAACACCTGATAGGGAACACCTCCCCTTACTTTACCTTATTTTTCCCACCCCCCTACACAGTTTTTAAGCTGTTTTGTATAACTAATAAACCCCCCTACAGCTGTATTTTGTATTTTGAAAACCTTTCTAATAATTTTTTTTTTAAAAAAGGCCTTATATGGTCTGGGGCCGGTGTACCTGAGAGCCCGCTTATCCCCCTACCAACCCCAGAGATTACTCTGGTCTGAAGACCAAAACCTGCTTGCAGTCCCTAACATCCAGACCTATCATTTGTCCTCTACTAGGCATAGAGCCTTCTCGATCGTGGCCCCTTATTTATGGAATGCCTTGCCAGTTGAAACTCGAACCATCCGAGACCTACCTGCTTTTCGGAAAGCCTGTAAAACTTTTCTCTTCCGACAAGCTTTTGATGGGTGAACAATCTGGGCGATGCCTGTTCTCGCTGCCTATTGTTATTGTTATGGTCATTTTAAAGCTAATTGTATTGTTTTAATCTGTTTCTGTAAACTGCTCCGAGCCAAATTGGGAGTATTATTTATTCAATACAAGTTGAATAAATAAATAAATAATAAATAAATAATAAATAAGCTGAAACACGGCGGCACTTCTTATAGCTTTTTATCCTTGTTTTTAGCCAACATGAATTTTAAGCAATTTGATCCACTGGATGTTCTTAATCTCATTACCTATACAACTTGTACGCTACAGTGTAATAAGGGTCTCTGGACCAAAATAAAATCTATCTATCTATATGCACACTCAATCATAGCAATGGAGGGAAAACCTGATTGAAAAAGGTCGTTTTTTATCCCGGTCCCAGGAGAAAAAAGTGTAGTTTCCCATAACTGTGTGGCCCTATAGTCATGTAAAGTTCAGGACTTCCCTCTTTGCACCCTGTGGAGTGCAAAGAAAGCTTCCCGGCCGGTGCTAATTTGAAAAAGCTGGGAACTGCTGATCAGCTGCTCGGGCTTCCAGGTTGTTTCAAAAGAGGAGAAGCAGAGAGCTATTAGAGGTCTCTGAAAGTGTACCATGCAGCTGTGGACAAGTCTCCATAGGGACCACCAAACGCAGCGTTGCCCAAACAAGAATCAAGGAACATGAAAGGCACTGCAGACTCCTTCAACCAGAGAAATCAGCAATAGCAGAGCACCTGATGAACCAACTTGGACACAGCATACTATCTGAGAACACAGAAATGCTGGACCACTCCAACAACCACCATGTCAGACTACACAGAGAAGCCATTGAAATCCACAAGCATGTGGACAACTTCAACAGAAAGGAGGAAACCATGAAAATGAACCCTAAATCTGGCTACCAGTATTAAAAAAAACTCTAAAATTGCAACAGCACAACAACAGAGAGGAAACAAACAAGGACATCTAATCACTTCTCAACAAAAGACTGCTCCAGGCACAGTCAGTCCATTGTATGCTAATCAAGGTGGTCAGTTGAAACATTCACACCTAGCTCCAGCAGACAAGAGTCCTTTGTATCACCCTGGTCATTCCACAGGTATATAAACCCCTTTTCTTAGTTCCAACAGACCTCACTACCTCTGAGGATGCTTGCCATAGATGCAGGCGAAACGTCAGGAGAGAATGACTCTAGACCATGGCCATACAGCTTGAAAAAACCTACAACAACCCAGTGATTCCGGCCATGAAAGCCTTCAACAATACATTGTTTGTTGTATTGTCGAAGGCTTTCATGGCTGGAATCACTCAGTTCTTGTGGATTTTTTGGGGCTATTTGGCCATGTTCTAGAGGCATTTCTCCTGACATCTTGCCTGCATCTATGGCTTGCCAGTGCCTTCCAACAGACCTCACTACCTCTGAAGATGCTTGCCACAGATGCAGGCGAAACGTCAGGAGAAATGCCTCTAGAACATGGCCCTATAGCCCGAAAAAACCCACAAGAACTGAATACATTGTTTATTTTAAACTTTATAATATTAAATAGATCCTGAATAAGAATTTAGGGAAAGAGGGAAATCTTTAAAAACAGTCCCTCTGTTATGCACTGATCCTTATATACATACATAGGAATCTCAGATGGCCCCCATCCACCCTCCATTTTATTCCGAGACACAGAAGGGCTGTGAGGAGTGTTGTGGAGGCTCCTTTTTTGGAAGCTTTTAAACAGAGGCTGAATGGCCATCTGTTAGGGATGATTTGAGTGCAATATTCCTGCTTCTTAGCAGAATGGGGTTGGACTGGATGGCCCATGAGGTCTCTTCCAACTCTTTGATTCTATGATTCTATGAGGACACTGGGAGAAGCAAATCTATGTGAGGACACGCTCTCAGGTCCCAGGTTTATTTGCCCCTCTTTTTAATCCCGCATTTTGGCACTGTCTGGAAGCGCCCAAAGGTCCCGGGTTTGTTCATCCCACATATTAATCCCATGTTTTGGCACTGCCTGGAAGCGCCCCCTGAGCTCCTCCAATTTCCTTCCCTGTTTTGGACATGTTCTCTTCTGACCAAGGCAATGAATCCATGTTCCTTGACACTGGGCCTCTTGGCTTCTCTGCTCTGAGACAAGAAGAGACACTCACCAACAAGGAAGGTCTTGTGGAGCATTTCCTGGAGGAACGCATATATTGGATCACAATCGGAAGAGTTCATGGACCCACATAACATGTAGACATTGAAAAAACCCTTTGGATCAAAATGCTGCCTGTAAGCCTCTTTTCCACTGAAGACCCCTTCCATGCTGCCTGCGATCAAGGAAACAGCGAAGTGACTTTGGCCCTCTTGGCTTAACAATTTAAAGGTCTCAAGGTGTAGCTTGTTAACCTTGGGAGGCCCATTAAGTGTTCTTTCTTATCCTATAGAAAACTGGTACAGCCCCATTTCTTCCAATAATTATCCTCCGGGCACTATGATAGGGCAATGTAATGCTCCGAGGCCATGTTTGGTTGCTCAACCCACAAAAAAGCTGGCTTGTAAGTTTGGTATTATTTCTTGCAACACTGCACGTTTACCCCTTTGTAAATAAGGAGAGACACCCAAGGGACTTTGACCCCTTGACTTCCCCACTTAAATCCCCCTGAGACATGGTTTGGTAACTTGGAGACCCATTAAGCATTCTTTAGCAGCATTCCTTCAAATAATAACCCGCCACACACAAATGGGATGATGATCCCGTAGGAATGCAGGCTCACCATCTTAGGCTCTCTTTCAGAGGAGGGAATTGGCCAAACCACCTCTGAGTCTCCCTTGCCTGAGAATATACATGGAGTTCCCATACATTAACAGGCGACTGGACATGTGCACCAGAAAGGCCACCAAGACACAAGACGTATCTATTTTGACCTATAAAACCGTATACGGCTCCGGTCCAGCATACCTGTCCGAACATATCTCCTTCTACGTCCCACCTTGGAGTTTAAGATCTTCTGGGGAAGAGACATATCTATTTTGACCTATAAAACCCTATATGGCTCCGGTCCAGCATACCTGTCCGAACATATCTCCTTCTACGTCCCACCTTGGAGTTTAAGATCTTCTGGGGAAGAGACATATCTATTTTGACCTATAAAACCCTATATGGCTCCGGTCCAGCATACCTGTCCGAACATATCTCCTTCTACGTCCCACCTTGGAGTTTAAGATCTTCTGGGGAAGAGACATATCTATTTTGACCTATAAAACCCTATATGGCTCCGGTCCAGCATACCTGTCCGAACATATCTCCTTCTACGTCCCACCTTGGAGTTTAAGATCTTCTGGGGAAGAGACATATCTATTTTGACCTATAAAACCCTATATGGCTCCGGTCCAGCATACCTGTCCGAACATATCTCCTTCTACATCCCACCTTGGAGTTTAAGATCTTCTGGGGAAGAGACATATCTATTTTGACCTATAAAACCCTATATGGCTCCGGTCCAGCATACCTGTCCGAACATATCTCCTTCTACGTCCCACCTCGGAGTTTAAGATCTTCTGGGGAAGAGACATATCTATTTTGACCTATAAAACCCTATATGGCTCTGGTCCAGCATACCTGTCCGAACATATCTCCTTCTACGTCCCACCTCGGAGTTTAAGATCTTCTGGGGAAGAGACATATCTATTTTGACCTATAAAACCCTATATGGCTCCAGTCGAGCATACCTGTCCGAACATATCTCCTTCTACATCCCAACTCGGAGTTTAAGATCTTCTGGGGAAGACTTGCTCTCCACCCCGCCTCTGTCTCAAACATGCTTGGCGGGGATGAGGGACAGGGCCTTCTTGGTGGCATCCCCATGCCTGTGGAACTCACTTCCTGGGAAAATTAGGCCATCTTCATCCCTTCTCACCATTAGAAAAAAAGTTAAAAATGTGGATGTGGGACCAGGCCTTTGGGTAATTAAGCAGTCAATGAAAATAACAATAGCTTGGAAATGGATTATGGATAAGTTTGATGGAGCATCCAACCACAGTTTTTGGCTAATAATGGCCACCAGAGTGGTAATTCTTAGTAGATTTTAATTGTATTGTTTTGATGTCTTAACTATAATTATTGAGTGTTTGTTTTTATTATGTATATATTGAGGCATCAAATTCTGCTGATTAGAAGCCGCCCTGAGTCCCCCCCCCCCCAGGGGGTTGAGAAGGGTGGAGTACAAATATTCTAAATAAATAAATAAATAAATAAATATTGTATGTATAATCAACATTGAACACTTCCTGAGATGTTTAGGAAGCATGCACTTGATTCTGCATCCACACATGATGCTTCGGGGCACATTTTTAATATCCAGCACCCAACATTCTCATTCTTTTAATGAAACACCACCCACAATTCACCGAATACATGGTAGACATGAAGAAGGCAACTCAAACATCACATGCATGCAATAACTAAGCAGGTATATCTCTATATAGATATTACACATCTCAAACATAACACAGTCACTCTGCCTTGTCATACATTGAGTGAAAAAAGTTGACCGTACACACACACAATAATTTGTATATGAATGTTAGAGGTCTTGACAAATACTAAGAATGGTCCTATATATCGATAGCAGGGCTGGGCGGTTTCGTTCGTTAATTTCGTAATTTGTTATTGATTCGTATTTAAATTAGTTTACGATCCGATATTGAGCCATGCAGGAGCAACGAAAAATCGAAACGAATTTTTCAATTTATTTTGTAATTGTTTCGAAATCATTTCGAAAACGTTTCGAAATTGTTTCGTTATTATTTCCATATGTCTGGTTTTATAGTTGTTGTTTGTTTTATCAGTGAAAAAAAAATATAATTATCACACCAACAGTCAACAACAGAGGGAGAGGGAAGCTTCAGAAGTTTCCCCTGTCCCATTTGGAGGTGTTTTTTTAGCATATTGCGCAATCGCGTCCGCCATTAACAAATCAATTTGAAATTTACGAAATTTCGTAAATAACGAATTTTTTTTAAAGAAAAAATCGGAATTCTTTTAAAAAACGAAACGCAATGGACCCCCTAAAAACGAAACGAGTTTAGAAACAATTTTTTCTGTTGTTACCCAGCCCTAAAAAGATGGGTTTGTATATAATTGGTATCAGTGGTCATTTGTCCAAAATTAAGAATCACATCTGGTTTTATTGCTTAGCAAGAACATCTGAGGAAAAGGAGAGTGGTACTCCGTAACACAAAGAAAAAAATAATTCTGGTTGACTCTTCCCCAAGTCATAATATATTTGTAGTGTTTGGGACAGGGTTACTTTTCTAAAGAGTACAGTATCCACAATTCATGGTCACTGGCATGTTTTGGGATTTGTAGATCCAAAATGGCAATTACTACAGAGTGACTGGTGGCTCCCAAGTCAGGAGGGCAGCGAATCCCAGGTTTTGCCTGGTCTTAAAGGAGCTTTCCAAGGTCCTGTGGCCATTTCAGCACCTGGGACAATTCCATAAAGCCTGAGGCAAATCTTCCCTAACTTAAAGAGATAGGATCTATCAGACATCTTGGCATTTACTCATATCTAATGCTCACCTTTTTGGACCAAATTACTTTCCCAAAATTAGGGCATGCATTAGATTTGTGTAATATTTTAAATGCTTTTTTCGGTTTCGGGGTTCTGAAAACGGTGCATTAGACTCGAGTAAATATGGGGACTTCTTTGTGCATTTCCAATCTAGGGCTCTGGGGAATGAGCTTCATTTATAGTGCACCATTGGTCGGCTTTGGTTCTTTCCCCCTTAACTCACTGGGATTTGCTAAGTTTCTTGGCCACTAGGAAAAACATGCCTTTGGCATCACACATTGATGGAGGACAGGTCATCCCAAGGCCCTGAGACCACAGAACTTCAAAGCTGGCCCCTTTCACAGCATCTCTGACCATTTCTGGCGTCAGGTAAAGGCAACCGAACTTATGTGAGCCAACCATGTAGTAGGTTTCCTCCATAACTGCTGCAAAGATGAGGTGGCCTCCAGGTTTGACCAAGGAGGCCACATTCTTCACAGCTGAACAGTAAGCAGGAAGATCATCGCAAGCTGATTCCAGGCAGAAAGTGGAGATGACGCAGTCGACTGGCTGGAGCACCAAAGGATCCAAGGGATTGGCCAGGGTCACGTCGCATGGCAGGACTTGCTTGATGGTCCTCCTGAGCTTCTCTTCCTTTTCCTTCCACTTCTCCCTACAAGGAATGAATGGGGGAGAATGACCATAAATAACCATGGAGGCATCTCTTTCCTCTTGGAAGCATCAAGTTAAAATGAAGTGGCTATTTGCAATACATTAGTTAACCACATCCTATTGACCTTCAAAATGCTGAAAACCCTTTCAGTCAATACTTATGGGCTTAGGAACCGTGGCACCCTCCAGATGATTTTGGACCCAAAGTCCCAGAAACCACAGCCAATGAGAACTGAAGTCCTGATACATTGCGAAGGGCTCACAGATCCCCTTCTCTTCTTATTAATGGATGGAAATGGAAACATGGCCAACCATCAGATACCAGTCTGTACCTGTCCCCCTCCAGCTGGCAGACGTATTTCACCATGGGGGTCCAGTCAAGGGCTTCCGGGTCCTTCTTCAGCCACTTCTGTATCTCCACCCGGTTCTGCTCAAGTAAATCGGTGGCAATGATCTCCCTGAAGGACTCACATGCAGAGAGTAATTGTTGGATGGAGGGACCGCTGCCGATGTCAATCAGGGTGTCTCCTTGGATGCCATCTGTGTTTCAAAGAAAACATGGAATACCCCAATCTGCTGTCCCTGACGGTCCCTTCTCTCTACATGTCCTACCTCCCTCCTTCCTTCAGCTGTTTTTTGTGTGTGCATGTGTCCCATTTTACACAGAGCTCTCTATTCCAGCTCTTCGACATGGATGGCACTGGGCTTTGAGTGTGTCCCCCTCCTTTACCACCTGTGGCATCTTGTTTCTTCTATCTTTGGGAGCTTCCAGACAGTATCTATAATTGGGGGGAAATGGGTTTAAAACAGGGTGGGTGGGTGGCCAAATGACATATGTGCTAAATGCACACTTAATCACAGCAACAGAGGGAAAACCCAGTGTGACTTGGCCATAGTAGTCCACGCTCTAGTTACATCCCGCCTAGATTACTACAATGCTCTCTACATGGGGTTGCCTTTGAAGACAGCTCGGAAGCTTCAACTAGTCCAACGCTTGGCAGCCATGATTCTAACAGGAGCGGAGCGCAGGGAGCATACAACCCCCCTGTTTCGCCAACTCCACTGGCTACCGATTTGCTACCGGGCTCAATTCAAAGTGCTGGTGTTGACCTTTAAAGCCCTAAACGGTTCCGGCCCAAGCTACCTATCCGACCGCATCTCGGCCTATGAACCCACCAGGACTTTGAGATCTTCTGGGGAGGCCCTGCTCTCGGTCCCACCAGCATCACAAGCACAGCTGGCGGGGACGAGAGATAGGGCATTCTCGGTGGTGGCTCCCCGGCTGTGGAACGCCCTTCCCACAGACATTAGATTAGCACCATCTCTAATGGTATTCCGCAAAAAAGTAAAGACCTGGTTATTTGTGCAGGCGTTCGAATAATTACTGCAATGACTGGCAATGACATAGGAATAGAACAATGGATGACGAATCTGGATCATGTTTTTAGTGAAGAGACGCTAGTGAATGGTTATTATAGTAATTGTATACTAACTGTGTATTAGATTGGTTATTAATTGTTTTATATTGGTATATTGAATTCTGCTGTGTCTTGTGTCCTGTGAACTGCTGTGTGTCGCCTCCGGGCTGAGAACAGCGGTATAGAAGTAAAGTAAAGTAAAGTAAAGTAAAGTGAATAGATAAATAAATAAATAAAACCCGATTCAAAAAGGTTTTCTTTTATCCCGGTCTCAGGGGAAAAAAAGTGTATTTTCCCATAACTGTGTGGCCCTGCAGCATGTAAAGTTCAGGACTTCCCTCTTTGCTCCCTTTACAGTGCAAAGAGCGCTTCCCTATACGGTTCTGGTCCAGTGTATCTGTCCAAACGTATCTCCCTTTACGTCCCACCTCGGAGCTTGAGATCATCTGGGGAGGCCCTGCTCTCGACCCCACCACTCTCACAAGTGGGGCTGGTGGGGACGAGAAGCAGGGCCTTCTCAGTGGTGGCCCCCCACCTGTGGAACTCACTCCCGGGGGAAATCAGAACATCACCAACCCTCTTCTCCTTCAGGAGGAGGGTGAAGACATGGCTGTGGAACCAGGCCTTTGGGCAACCAGGCAATTAGATTAGACAACTAAATAAGACAATCAGATGTGTAAGATCAGCAGGATTGTCGAAGTGGAATCAAAAACAGATCCTTGAGTTAGTGTACACTGATGAGTAGGAGGAAGAACTAGGTTTGTATTGTTTTATTGATTTTATCATTTTATCATTTTATTGATTTTACTGGGATAATGGCTGAATTGTGGGAATTTGTATTGTTGTACTTTTGTGATGATTGTTTTGTGTGGCAGGCGTCTAAATGCGCCTTGCAGCTGTAAGCCGCCCTGGGTCCCCTCCGGGGTGAGAAGGGCGGGGTACAAGAACCCCAAATAAATAAATAAATAAATTCCCAGCCCGTGCTAGTTTGAAAAAGCTGGGAACAGCTGATCAGCTGCTTGGGCTCCCATCTGGTTTCCACCTGGTTTCAAGAGAGAAGAAGCAGAGAGAAGCAGAAAGTGTTTATTTAAACTTCATAATATTGAATAGATAAAGAATAATCAACTAGGGAAAGAGGGAAACCATTAAAAACAGTCCCTGTTATGTGCTGATCCTTGTTTACATATATAGGAATCTCTCCATATTTGTATTAGGGTATTTGCATATATGCATATAAGCATCTTCTGGGAGATGGCACCTACCTATGTATCCCCCATTTTTTCCAGAGATACAGAAGGGCTTTTAGGACAGCAGGGGAAGAAAGGCCAGGAGCGGCAAGTCTATGCGGAGACATGCTCTCAGGTCCCAGGTTTATTTGCCCCTCTTTTTAATCCCGCATTTTGGCACTGTCTGGAAGCGCCCCAAGGTCCCGGGTTTGTTCATCCCACATATTAATCCCATGTTTTGGCACTGCCTGGAAGCGCCCCCTGATGCTCCTCCAATTTCCTTCCCTGTTTCGGACATGTTCTCTTCTGACCAAGGCAATGAATGCATGTTCCTTGACACTGGCCCTCTTGGCTTCTCTGTTCTGAGACAAGAAGAGACACTCACCAACAAAGAAGGTCTTGTGGAGCTTTTCCTGGAAGAACGCACACACTGGATCACAAACGGAAGAGTTGACAGACCCACAAGACATGTACATATCGAAATAACTCTTTGGATCAAAATGCTGCCTGTAAGCCTCTTTTCCAGTGATGCCCCCTTCCATGCTGCCTGCGATCAAGGAAACAGCGAAGTGACTTTGGCCCTCTTGGCTTAACAATTTAAAGGCCTCAAGGTGTGGCTTGTTAACCTTGGGAGGCCCATTAAGTATTTTTTCTTATCCTATAATAAACTTGTTACAGCTCCATTCCTTCCAATAATTATCCTCCGGACACTATGATAGGGCAATGTAGTGCTCTGAGGCAAAATTTTTGTTGCTCAACCCACAAAAAAGCTGGATTGTAGGTTTGGTATTATTTCTTGCGACACCACACGTTCACCCCTTTGTAAATAAGGAGAGACACTCAAGGGACTTTGACCCCATGACTTCCCCACTTAAATCCCCCCCCCCCCGAGACAACTTGGGAGGCTCATTAAGCGTTCTTTAGCAGCATTCCTTCAAATAATAACCCACCACATACAAATGGGATGATGATCCTGCAGGAAAGCAGGCTCGCCATCTTAGCATTCGCTTTCCCAAACTGGAGGGGCATCCTGTTTTTCAATGGGCTACAGTTCTGTAGGCTCTCTTAAATGTGATGTACTCATTCTGCCTTTGACTGAAAAGAGTTGACCACATATACAGGGTTAGTCAAAATGAATAGGCCAAAATGAATAGGAAATTGTAGCCGAATTGGCCTATTCATTTTGACTTACCCTGTATATATATATATATATATATATATATATATATATACACACATACATACATACATATAAAAATATGTAATGCTCGTTTGTGGGAGTAACATAACTCAAAAACCACTGGATGAATTGACACAAAATTTGGACACAAGACACCTAACAGACCAACGAGTGACCCTCACTTATAAAAACACTGAAAACACAACGAAAGGGACTTCAAAAGCCAAAAGCCCCCCAAAAAGATGCTACAGCACATGAGCAAAAACAACTCCCCCTGGCAAACAAACACACAATAGCATATCCACACTCCCTTTTGGACTACAGCTCCCAGAATTCCCTAGAGCAGGCCCTTTAGGAGAGGAGGAGGATCCAAATGCACTGCTTCCAAGATGCAAGGTTTCTTCTCCTTGGATTTCTTCGCGAGCATCCCAATCCCTGCATATTTCCAATTTCCTATTTCTGGACTGCAACTCCCAGCAATCCTCAACAAGATTAGAGTGTGAATTAAGCATCATGTAATATGGTAAATAGTTTTTTGGGTTTTAGGGTTTTGAAAATGGCACATAAGACTTGAGTAAATATGGGTCCTTCTTTGTGCGTTTCTGATCTAGAGCTCAAAGATCTGGAGAATGATGGAGCCACAAGGCATGTGGACATTGAATTAAACCTTTGGCTTGAAATGACACTTGTAATCCTCTTTTCCAGTGAAACCCCCTCCCATGCAGCCTCCAACTGAGAGAAACATCCAAATGACTTTGGCCCTCTTGGCTTCCCAATTTAAAGGCCTCAAGGCATGGCTTGCTACCCTGGGAAGCCCATTAAATATTCTTTCTTATCCTATCGAAAACCTGTTACAGCCTCATTCCTTCCAATAATCACCCTCCGGGCACCATGATAGGACAATACAGTGCTCCAAGGCCACATTGTATTGCCCAACCCACGGAAAAGCTGGCTCCTAAATGTGGTATTATTTCATGCTATGCCACATATTACAGCCACATTCCTTCCTTTGTAAATACGAGGGGCGTTCATTAAGGATTTCACCTTGTCACAAGAAATTCAATGTGCAAATTTGATAAATGTGAATTTAAAATGATGTGTGTGAATGAATGGAAGAATGGAAAGATGTGTGGTTGGAGTTAATAGTTTTGGAAACACCAGTATAATATTAAGGCCTGCAGTGACTAACTGCCTGCTCTCTGGACTTGCTAATGAGAAACCCTGATAAGAACTGGGACAGTGATAAAGGAAATGTTTGCAACATTCCTTATGTTAAGAAGGAAGTCAACAGAAGATCAACACCAATCAAGAAATCAAAAACTGGCCAGGAAACTGGGATGGATCCAGGATGGAAGACGTCTACCATTAATTTACAACTTTGGGACTACATCAACAGAATATGCCTATAAAAGACTCAGGCTAATAATGCTCAAATGGTGGCAGACCGAGGAGTCTGTTCCACCCACCATGCTCTGCTCCATGGGAAGGACAGAGGTGGTGTATTCAGAGAGTGTCAGATATGCTATGGGAAAGCATGATTCTGGACACTTTGGGGCTTCTTTCTCAAGGGAAGAGGAAGAAGTGCGCTTTTGGAGTCTTGGATTTTGTGCAGGGAATCAGGTTCTGCTGTATGGAAAACAGAGATCTGGTCCTTGGCATTGTGCTTAGGGAAAGAAGTTTTGGCATCTCAGCGTTTTGAAGTTTTGGTGTTATGGAAGTTATGGAACTATGCATTGGCAGGCTGCAGGAAAGCAGGGTCTGGCCTAACAGGTGCTTCTCCAAGGAGGGAGAAAGGATATGATAATAGTTGGATGCATGTGGATGAATGCGTGTACATGTGTGTGAATGTTGAGTGAAAATGTAATTCCCCTATGTTTGTTTGTTAACCAATGTAATTGTGAATCCAATGTAGTTGCATAGAATCTGTATGTCTGTATGTCCAATGTCATTCTTTGTCTGAATGTTTTTCTGTAATCTTATATACCTTCTCACACTGGAAATTGCAATAAAAAGAACCTATGCTTTAAAATCATTGAAAAGTCATTCATGACAACCTGACCCATTTCTATTTATCACTGGACGCTGAAATTGCGCATACGATTGGGGGTTACAAGGGACTTCTCTGTGGTGGCCCCCTGACTCTGGAACTCACTCCCTAAGGATATCAGACAAGCCTCCACATTGGCAGTCTTTAGGAGGAGCCTGAAGCCGTGGCTGTTCCAGTGTGCCTTCCCTGAATAAAGGAAACAATCCCCTGCTCTGACCAATTGCCTGCAAAATGTCCTCAGAAGCACGTTACACATTCGGTTGATCTCCCTACGCTATCCTTTAAAACCCTCCTGCTTAGATACATCCTACCTCTGTTCACGCCCAGTATTTATTTTAAAATTTTAATCTATTCCATCTGGCCCGGCCATAGGTTTTAATTTTGTGTGTGTTATTGCCTATATGTGAGTTATATTAATTGTATTGTTTTATTTGCTTACTGATTGTTGTTTTATTGTTTTATGTGTTGTTGGACTTGACCTCATGTAAGCCGCCTCGAGTCCCTTTGGGGAGATGGTGGCGGGATATAAATAAACTATTATTATTATTATTATTATTATTATTATTATTATTATTATGTGTAATGATAGAAGTCTCTATAGGTTTTGTGCCAATTTACAACTCTGAACTGAGAACGGTCTTGATGTTACAGGTGCGGAAGTGGAGTGAGGTTTGAGAATGGACTCAGTGGAATCTAGAGCAGGTCTCAAGTTCCTTTCCTTGAGAGGCTGCACACCAAAGGAGATGTTTGATGAGGTGAAAGAGGTTGATGGTGAGGATTCCCCATCATATGATGGAGTCAAGAACTGGCATCGTCCATTCCAATGTGGTCGGATTAGGTGTAAACAGTGCCCATTCCAGGTGACCCCACTCTGCAATTGATGAACATACCATCCAGCAAGTGGAGGCCACCATTTTGGAAAATCACCACATAACCATTTGCCACCGAGCCCAAAATGTCAAGATGAGTGTGGGGTCCATGGAGAAAATCACCCAAGACCATCTTCCCATGCATAAGGTATCCTCTCACTGGGTTCCCTGACTGCTCACACCTTTCCAGAAGCAAGAATGAGTCGAATGCTCTCAGGCTCTCTTGACAATGTTGTGCTATGGAAACCAGGAGGACTTTTTCAACAGACTGGTCACACAGGTGGAAAGCTGGGTCAATCACTGATCCTGAGACTCGAGTCCAGTCAATGCAATGGGATATCATGATTCACCACCTCCAAAGAAGGCACGTATCCTGCTCTCAGCAGGCAAGGTCAAGCTCACAGTATTTTGGGACCAGCACGGAGTAGGATGGATGGATGGCTTCACTGCTGTGGAAATTGTGGGAGGCCTTCAAAACCAAGAGACAATGTGGCATGCTCACCAAAGGTGTTTTCAGCCTTCCGCAAGACAATGCACCATTTCACAACTCACCTGTTGCCCAAATGGAAGAAGCATGTTTCGGTGACTTTGAAATTCTACCGCATCCCCCTGATTTACCCTACCTTGTGCCATTGGACTCCCACCTCTTTCCAACAAGGAAGTTAGGTTTGAAGGCCAAGCATTTCTCAGGCGATGAGACTCTGGTTTCCAAAATCATGAAGTGGCTTTTGGAGAAACTTGCTGATTTCTGCAAATGAGGTGTTTACAGTTGCTTAAAAAGAAGGGGGAAGTGTGTGTCCCTCTGGGTTGTTGTAGGTTTTTTCAGGCTATATGGCCATGTTCTAGAGCCATTTTCTCCTGATGTTTCACCTGCATCTATGGCAGGCATCCTCAGAGGTTGTGAAGTCTGTTTGAACTAGGAAAAAAAGGGTTTATATATCTGTGGAAAGACAGACAAGAGTCCTTTGTCCCACCCTGGTCATTCCACAGATATATAAACCTTTTTTCCTAGTTCCAACAGACCTCACTACCTCTGAGGATGCTTGCCATAGATGCAGGCGAAATGTCAGGAGAAAGCCATGGAAGCCTTCGACGATACATTGTGTGTCCCTTGGTGGTACCCATGGAGAGAAGGACTCAGAACTGGGCCATGTTTCATTACTCCCAGTACAGAGGAAGTGGGTCGGGGGAAATCTTTAATGAGCACCCCTCGTGAGTAGAAACACCCAAGTGACTTTGGCCCCTTTGCTTCCACACTTAAGGGCGCCTGAGGCATGGTTTGCTAACTTGGGAGATCCATTAAGCACCCCTGTTTTGTAGGCCTGGGTAACAACGCAAAAATTTGTTTCTAAAATCGATTTGTATTTGGGGTTTTTTTTTTGTTTCGATATTTAAAATAATTACAAAATTTTCCCTTAAAAAAGTTCGGTATTTACGAAATTTCGTTAATATTTACAAAACATTTTGTAAAGATGGCGCCCTTTTTTTCAATATTTTTTCAATATTTTTTCAATATTTTTTCAATATTTTTTCAATATTTTTTCAATATTTTTTCAATATTTTTTCAATATTTTTTCAATATTTTTTCAATATTTTTTCAATATTTTTTCAATATTTTTTAAATTTAATTATTAATTTAGTAGAATAGGGAGGAGAAATTATTATTAAGGAGGGAAGGCAGGCACTCACTCTGGCGGGCCCTCAAGCGCTGCCGCCGAGTCGGGCCCGGCTCCTCCGAAGCAATGCGAAATTGGGAGAAGGGCTCCCCAAAGGCCATCTAGCCCAGCCCTCCACTAAGGAATTGGGAGAACAAAGCACACCCACCGCAAAGGTGAGGAAGGAGGGACGGGCCACCTTCCCGCTGAGGGTTGCTCGCCCTCTCGCTCGCTTGCTCAGCCGGCGCCTTCCCCGCCCTCTCCTCCTCCTCCTCCTCTTTCAGGCTCTGCCTCTGACTGGCTAAGGAGAGGAGAGAGAGGAGAGCTCCCAGCAAGCATCTAGCCAAGCCATCTTACGTATTTCCGAAATGGACGGAAATACAAAAAATTTTGGCGCATGCCGTTTCGATATTTAAAAACACTTCCGGGTTTAAAAATAAGTTTTGTAATCGTTTTGTAATTGCTAAAATTAACGAATATTTAACTAATTACAAAATTAACGAACGAAACCTCCCAGGCCTACTGTTTTGATGTATAGAAAATTTACTTTAACCACATTCTTTCAAATCATAACCCTCTGGATCCTGGATGGGATGATGATCCCATAGGAAAGCAGGCTCACAATCTCAGCATTCTCACCTGACGTTGCTGCCCATGTATACCCCTTTAGAAATACAGTCCTAAATATTGAGTCATGTTTTTAGCTTATTCTATAAATCCAGCTCTAATAAAGTGATCTCAACTCATTGATTTGAAGCCGGGGTGACCTCTGATCTTTCCTAAACTGGAGCGGCATTCTGCTTTTCAATGGGCCATAGTTCTGTAGGCTCTCTTTCAGAGGAGGGAATGGGCCAAACCACCTCTGAGGATCCCTTGCCTGAGAAAATACATGGAGTCTCCATATAGTAAGAGGCAATTTGAAGGCACAAAGACACGTGCCCCAGAAAGACCAACACAACACAAGACGTATCTATTGTATGTTTAATCAATACTGAACACTTCCTGAGATGTTTAAGAAGAATGCACTTGATTTTGTATCCACAAATGCTGTGATGGGGCACATTTTAAATATCCCACACCCAATACATTGGCATTCTCGT
The DNA here is from genome assembly GCF_037176765.1 of Anolis sagrei. Taxonomy (NCBI): domain Eukaryota; kingdom Metazoa; phylum Chordata; class Lepidosauria; order Squamata; family Anolidae; genus Anolis; species Anolis sagrei. The sequence continues at coordinate 42,851,331 of NC_090027.1, read as the reverse complement.
TCATTTCATGAAACACCACCCACAACTCACCAAATACAAGGTAGACACGAAGAAGACATCTCTAACATGCAGGCCAAAATGAAGCAGGTATATCTCTATATAGATATTACACATCTCAAACATGACGCAGTCATTCTGCCTTGTCATACATGGATTGGAAAAAGTTGACAATACACACACACACACACAATTATTTGTATATGAATGGTAGAGGTCTTAACAAAACTAAGGATGGCCCTTTATATTTCCAGTCATCTCGAACTTTGTTCTGAAATGTAAGCTGATATATCATGGTTTGCAGAGAATCAGTATCAGTGGTCATCTGGTTATATTGCTTAGTAGGAACATCTGGAGAAAACGAGAGCTGTATTTGGTAATACAAAAATAATAATTCTGGTTGGCTCTTCCCCAGGTCATAATCTATTTGTAATGTTTGGGACAGGATTACGTTTTAAAAAAGATTCCAATATCCAGACTGCACAAGAATGCACAGCCACTGGCAAGTATTGGGATTTGTAGCTCCAAAATGTATTTATAGAACTTTGACAGCAATGTGTTATTGCTGTTGAATAACTTTAATTCTAGGTTGTGGATACACCCAAAGACAGAAATGCAGTACTTGGTAATACAAAGCAAAACTTAGTTCATTTTTGGCTCTTCCCCAAGTCATAATCTATTTGTAGTGCTTGGCACAGGGTTATTTTTCTAAAGATTCCAATATCCAGACTTCACAAGAATGCACAGCCACTGGCATGCTGTGGTATTTGTAGTTCCACAATGGCAATTACTGCAGAGTGACTGGTGGTTCCCAAGTCAGGAGGCCAGGTCATCCCTTCCAGGTTGTGCCTGGTCTTAAAAGAGCTCTCCAATGTCCTGGGGCCATTTCAGCACCTGGGACAACTCCATTAAGCCTGAGGTAGAACTTCACTAAGTTACAGAAATATCAGAAATATACCGTATTTACTCAAATCTAATGCTCACCTTCTTTGACCAAATTACCTTCCCAAAATTAGGGTGCACATTAGATTTGTGTAATATGATAAATACTTTTTTGGGGGTTTCAGGGTTCTGAAAATGGCACATTAGACTCGAGCAAATATGGGGACTTCTTTATGTGTTTCCAATCTAGAACTCAAAGGTCTGGAGAATGAGATTCATTTATGGTGTTCCTTTAGTCAGCTCTGGTTCTTTCCCCATTAACTCACTGGGATTCGCTAGGTTTCTTGGCCACTAGGAAAATTGTGTCTTTGGCATCACACACCGACACAGGAGTGAGCAAGCCAAGGCTTTGAGACCACAGGATTTCAAAGCCGGCCCCTTTCACAGCTTCTCTGATCATTTCTGGCGTCAGGTAAAGGCAACTGAACTTATGTGGGCCAACCATGTAGTAGGTTATCTCCACATTCACCACAAAGATGAATCAAATTGGTACCTAAATATCCTACTTGACAGATGCAACTGTCTTTCGGGCTGCAAAGGTCGACAACAAGCTACCTAAATTTGGTCGGAAGCTCACTCTGACCTGGGCTGGCTTCAAACTCATGACCTTTCGAGCAGTAGTGGTCTTATGGTCATGTTCTAGAGGCATTCTCTCCTGATGTTTCGCCTGCATCTATGGCAAGCATCCTCAGAGGTTGTGAGGTCTCAGAGGTTCTCAGGATTGAAAAATGTTGACAACACACACACACACACAATCATTTGTATATGAATGCTAGAGGTCTTGACAAACACTAAAATGGCCCTTTATATTTTCAGTCATCTATATCTTTGTTCTGAAATGTAAGCTGGTATATTAGAATCACATCTGGTTTTATGGCTTACCAAGAACATCTTGGGAAAAGGAGAACTGTACTTGGTAATACAAAGCAAAAATTAGTTCGTTTTTGGCTCTTGCCCAAGTCATAATCTATTTGTAGTGCTTGGGACAGGGTTATTTTTCTAAAGATTTCAATATCCAGACTGCACAAGAATGCACAGCCACTGGCAAGTTCTGGGATTTGTAGTTCCACAATGGCAATTACTGCAGAGTGACTTTTAAGACCAGGTTTTGCCTGGTCTTAAAAGGGCTCTCCAAGGTCCTGATGCCATTTCAGCACCTGGGACAACTCCATTAAGCCTGAGGCAAAACTCCACTAAGTTACAGAAATATGATCTAACAGCCATCTTGGCATAGAACAATATATACTGTATTTCCTCAAATCTAATGCTCACCTTCTTTGACCAAATTACCTTCCCAAAATTAGGGTGCGCATTAGATTTGTGTAATATGGTAAATGCTTTTTTGGATTTCAGGGTTCATGGTGCATTAGACTCGAGTAAATATGGGGACTTCTTTGTGCATTTCCAATTTAGGGCTCAATGATTTGGATAATGAGCTTCATTTAGGGTGTTCCTTTGGTCGGCTTTGGTTCTTTCCCCATTAACTCACTGGGATTCGCTAGGTTTCTTGGCTACTAGGAAAAGTGTGTCTTTGGCATCACACATCGACGGGCGAGAGGTCAACTCAAGACCCTGAGACCACAGGACTTCAAAACCAGCCCCTTTCACAGCTTCTCTGATCATTTCTGGCGTCAGGTAAAGGCAACTGAACTTATGTGGGCCAACTACGTAGTAGGTTCCCTCCACAGCCACCACAAAGATGAGGTGGCCCCCAGGTTTGACCAAGGAGCCCACATTCTTCATAGCTGAACAGTAAGCAGGAAGATCATTGCAAGCCGATTCCAGGCAGTAAGAGGAGATGACGCAGTCGACTGGCTTTAGCACCAAAGGATCCAAGGGATTGGCCAAGGTCACGTCGCACGGCAGAACCTGCTTGATGGTCCTCCTGAGCTTCTCTTCCTTTTCCTTCCACTTCTCCCTACAAGGAACGAACAGGGGAGAATGACCATAAACAATCATGGAGGCATCTCTTTCCTCTTGGAAGCATCAAGTTAAAATGAAGTGGCTGTTTGCAATACATTAGGTAAGCACGCTTTATATCTCATATCTCAACAAGCAGAGCAGATGTGAAAAGGTGAAATAGGCACAGGACCTACATTGGAAAATCCTCGGGAAAGGTTGGAAGCAACACATCAAAAGCCCAGCTGAAAGACAAAACTTAGGGATCGGCTAGAGTGCAGATGCACACGAGCTTAAATGTTCACTAGTGAGTTATGCAGATGGCCGAAATGTTCACTAGTGAGTTATGCAGATGGTATCATCTGCATATATGTTAGATATGCAGATGATACCGCATTGATGGCCAAAAGCAAGGAGGAGTTGAGGAGCCTGCAAATCAAGCTGAAAGAAGAAAGTGGAAAAGCAGGGTTGCAGTTAAACATTAAAAAATTAAGATCATGGTAACCATAGACGGAGAAAACGTGGAGGCAGGGACAGACTTTGTATTTCTCGATGCAAAGATGACTGCAGACTGCAGGAAATCAGAAGATGCTTACTTCTTGGGAGGAGAGCAAGGACCCATCTTAACAAAATAGTGAAGAGTAGAGACATCACACTAGCAACGAAGATCTGCATAGTCAAACAATGGTATTCCCCGTAGTCACTAACGGATGTGAGAGCAGGACCATAAGGAAGGCTGAGCAAAGGAAGAGAGATGCTTTGGAACTGCGGTGCTGGAGGAAAGTTCTGAGAGTATCTTGGACCGCGAGAAGATCCAACCAGTCCATACTTGGAAATAAAGCCCGACTGCTCATTGGAGGGAAGGATATTACAGTCACATCCACAGTTGCGTTTGGTGGGGACGAGAGACAGGGACTTTTCTGAAGCATTTTGGCCACATAATGAGAAGACAAGAAAGCTTAGAGAAGATAATAATGCTGAGGAAAATGGAAGGAAAAAGGAAGAGGGGCCGACCAAGGACAAGGTGGATGGATGGTACCCTTGAAGTGACTGGCTTGACCTTGAAGGAGCTGTGGGGTGGTGATGGTCGACAGGGAGCTCCGGCATGGGCTGGTCAATGAGGTCACAAAGAGTCGGAAGTGACTGAATGAATAAACAACACAGTGAGTTAAATGTAAAGTAGCAAGTTGTGGGTAAATGCTCAGAGCTGGTGGCAGAAGCTGCAAGGAAATCCGGCAAGTCTTGTGTCATCTTTCGGTCTAAGAAATTGTTAGACATTTATGGACTTCAACCACATCCTATTGACCTTCAGAACACTCAAAACTCTTTCAGTCAATACTTATGGGCTTAGGAACCATGGCACCCTCCAGACATTGTTGGACAGAAAGTCCCAGAAACCATAGCCAATGCGAAATGAAGTTCTGATACATTGCAGAGGGCTCACAGATCCCATTCTCTTCTTATTAATGGATGGAAATGGAAACACAGCCAACCATTAGATACCAATCTGTACCTGTCCCCCTCTAGCTGGCAGACGTATTTCACCATGGGGGTCCAGTCGAGGGCTTCTGGGTCCTTCTTCAGCCACTTCTGGATCTCCACCCGGTTCTGCTCAAGTAAATCAGTGACGATGATCTCCCTGAAGAACTCACATGGAGAGAGCAGTTGGTAGATGGAGGGACCACTGCCCATGTCAATCAGGGTGTCTCCTCGGATGCCATCTGTGTTTCAAAGAAAACATGAAATGTCCCTGTATTTGTCTTAGGATATTTGCATGTACACATATAAGCATCTTCTGTCAGATTGCCCCCACCCACCCTCCCTTTTATCCTGAGACACAGAAGGGCTTTGAGGACGGCGGGGGAAGAAATCCCAGGAGCGGCAAGTCTATGTGGGGATAGGCTCTCAGGTCCCAGGTTTATTTGCCCCTCTTTTTAACCCCGCATTTTGGCGTTGTCTGGAAGCGTCCCTGAGGTCCCGGGTTTGTTTATCTCACATATTAATCCCACGTTTTGGCACTGTCTGGCAGCTCCCTCTGATGCTCCCCCACATTTCCTTCTGCCCTAGGCAATGGATCTAGGTTCCTTGCCATGGGGAGGCACTGGGCCTCTTGGCTTCTCTGCTCTGAGACCAGAAGAGACACTCACCCACAAAGAAGGTCTTGTGGAACATTTCCTGGATGACCGCATTCAATGGCATGTAGACATTGAAAAAACCCTTTGGATCAAAATGTTGCCTGTATGCCTCTTTTCCAGTGAAGACCCCTTCCATGCTGCCTGCGATTGAGAGAAACACCCAGGTGACTTTGGCTCCCTTGGCTTCCCAATTTAAAGATCCCAAGGTGTGACTTGTTACCTTGGGAGGCCCATTAAGTGTTCTTTCTTATCCTATAGAAAACTTGTTTCAGACACATGCCTTCCAATAATCATCCTCTGGGCACTCTGATAAGACAGTGCCGTGCTCCAAGGCCATATTTAGTTGCCCAACCCACAAAAAAGCTGGCTTGTTAGTTTGGTATTATTTCTTGCAACACCACACATTCACCCTTTTGTAAAGAAGGAGAGACACCCAAGGGACTTTGGCCCCTTGACTTCCCCACTTAGATCCCCCTGAGACATTTCTAACTACTCCAACATAGTGAGTCTTTATTTTTGTTTATTCTATAAATCCAGCTGCAATAAAGTGATCCCATCTCATTTTATTTGAGGCTGGGGCATTTATTTATTTATTTATAGTATTTACTTATTTATTTATAGTATTTATATTCCACCCTTCCCACCCCGCAGGGGACTCTGGGCTGATTACAATGTACATATACAGGCAAACATTCAATGCCTTAGACCAGTAGTTCCCAACCTTCCTAATGCCGTGACCCCTTAATGCAGTTCTTCATGTTGTGGTGACCCCCCAACCAAATTTGGCACAATTATCCGATACACCCAAATTTGAATACTGGTGGGGTTGAGGGGGATTGGTTTTGTCATTTGGGAGTTGTAGGTAAAGGTTTTCCCCTGACATTATGTCCAGTCATGTCTGACTTGGGTGTGGTGCTTATAATAACTCTCTTCAATGGCCGTCCGGGCAAGGGGTAAAACAAACCCACCACTGCCCCACCAATTATAATAACTAGGCAGATGGCAAACCGATCAATCCCACCATCTAACCCCAATTATAAAGGCAGGCTTTTTGGCCAAACAATATGACTGGACAGGGGGCAAACAGATCCCACAAACTGTCCTTCCTTTAATAAAGAATACACCACTAACATAGCACTTAAGGAGATATCTCTCTATTTAAACCTTCGCTGCCACCATAAGAATAAATGACCAGGAACCCTCTAGTTATTTAAGATGTTAAAAAGGTTGTTTAAAACACCACCAAGTACTGTCTTTTAAAAGGCTTCTTTGAAGGGAAACAGGCGAGGTTGATTTAAAAAAGAAAGAGGGATTAAATCCACAAATGGCACGAGACTCAGGCTTAAGGTTATAAAAATAACAAGAAACGTTTATTGAATAGAGGTTACAGAATAAAAGTGAATGCAGGTTCATAAGCTTGGCTGTTACAATTAAAGTGTTCTTGTTCTTAGAAGCGTAACGGTTGCATGAGAGAATGGTTCTATTCTTTGTTACAGTTCCTATACAAAACCCAGCTATTTCTTCTCTAAAAATAGCTGTAACCAGTCTGCCACAGCCTATTTTGCTGTGCAAACTTCAGGCAAGCTGCCTTTTCCTAACAGGAACTCCTAAAAGCCTTCTATAATCTTGCTCTAACATCAACCAGAACTGAACTGAACTCCCTAAAAACAGCTTCTTACTTTCCCTCCAACAGTCTAACTCCGCCCCCCTTTAACAAACCAATCCTGGCTGTTGCTGGGCTGGCTCAGGCCTAGGCCACTCCCCCTCTCTGAACTGGAGTCTTCCCTAAACTAAGATGGCTCCTGCTGCCCTCTGCCAGGCCTTCTAAGCTGAAACTACCTAGCCTGTCTCTTCTAGGCCCTGCCACCCTGGCTGGCAAGGTAAGGGATCTTCACAGTGCTCATCTCCATGTCTAAGCCGAAGAGCCAGCGTTGTCCATAGACACCTCCAAGGTCATGTGGCCAGCATAACTGCAGGGAGCACCGTTACCTTCCCACCAGAGCAGTACCTATTGATCTACTCACATTTGCATGTTTTTGAACTGCTAAGTTGGCAGAACTGGGGCTGACAGTGGAAGCTCATGCCGCTTCCTGGATTTGAACCTGCACCCTTTTGGTCAACAAGCTCAGCAGCTCAGCAGTAAATGTTGTTGGGATTTATCGTTAACCTAGAATCAAAGAGCGTTTTGAACTCCACCAACGATGTAATTGGAACAAACTTGGCACACAGATATCCTTTGACCAACAGAAAATACTGGAAGGGTTTGGTGGCCATTGACCTTGAGTTTTGGCACGCAAAGGAGCCCCCGGCTGCCTTGCGTCCTTGTGGGCGGGGCCTAAGGAGGCGGCCTCGCAACCCCTCCGAAATGGCCAAACGACCCCCCGGAGGGTCGCGACCCCCAGGTTGAGAACTGCTGCCTTAGACACACAACACATTAGACAGACAGTCAGAGGCTATTTAACATTCCAATTTTTTCTAGCCAACAGGAGAGCTGTTGCTTCACTGTCCATCTGTGACACTGATGAAGTACTTCCTCATTCTCTGCATGCTCACTGATCTTTATGGCCTCATAAATTAGTTAAATTAGCCCCCCCACAAAGTGGTACCTAAATATCCTACTTGACAGATAACAACTGTCTTTCGGGCTGCAAATGTCGACAACAAGCTACCTAAATTTGGTCGGAAGCTCACTCTGACCTGGGCTGGCTTCAAACTCAGGACTTTTCGAGCAGTAGTGGTCTTATGGCCATGTTCTAGAGGCATTCTCTCCTGATGTTTCGCCTGCATCTATGGCAAGCATCCTCAGAGGTTGTGAGGTCTCAGAGGTTCTGAGGATGCTTGCCATAGATGCAGGCGAAACGTCGGGAGGGAATGTGTCTAGAACATGCTCATATAGCTCAAAAAACCCTCCAACAACCTAGTGATTCCAGCCATGAAAGCCTTTGACAATACAAGAAATATATTTCTGTGTTGTCAAAGGTTTTCATGGCAGGAATCACTGGGTTGCTGTGAGGTTTCCACGCTGCCTGGCCATGTTCCTGAAGCATTCTCTCCTGCTGTTTCACCTGCATCCATGGCAGGCATCCTCAGAGGTTGAGAGGTCTGTTGGAAACTTGGCAAGTGAGGTTTATATATCTGTGAAATGTCCAGGGTGGGAGAAAAAATTCTTGTCAGCTTGCAAAATTCACACCTACCTCAAGCAGATAAGAGTTCTTTCTCCCACCCTGGACATCATGCCACAGATACATACACCCCACTTGCCTAGTTTCCAAGAGATCCTGAGACTCAAGTCCAGTCGATGTAATGGAAGCATCATGACTCACCGCTTCCAAAGAAGGCCCAACTCTCGGCAGGCAAGGTCATGCTCACAATATTTTGGGACCAGCACGGAGTAGAATTGATAGATTCCCTAGCAAAGGGGACCACGATCACTGGGGCACTGCTGTGGAAACTGTGGGAGGCCTTCAAAACCAAGAGACAATGTGGCATGCTCACCAAAGGTGTCTTCTGCCCTTTGCAAGACAATGCACCATTTCACAACTTACCTGTTGCCCAAATGGAAGAAGCATGCTCTGGTGGCTTTGAAATTCTAACACATCCCCCTGATTTACCCGACCTTGCGCCATTGGACTCCTACCTCTTTCCAACAAGGAAGTTAGGTTTGAAGGCCAAGCATTTCATAGGTGATGAGACTCCGATTTCCAAAGTCACAAAGTGGATTTTGGAGCAACCTGTCAACTTCTGCAAGTGAGGTGTTTACAGTTGCTTAAAAAGGTGGGAGAAGTGTGTGTTCCCAGGTGGCACCCACGGAAAGAAGGACTCAGAACTGGGCCAGGTTTCATTACTCCCAGTACACAGGAAGTGGGTCGGGGACAATTTTTAATGAGCACTCCTCGTGAGTAGAAACATCCAAGTGACTTTGGCCCCTTTGCTTCCCCACTTAAAGGCCCCTGAGGCATGATTAGCTAACTTGGGAGATCCATTAAGCACCCCTGTTTTGATGTATAGAAAACTTACTTTAGCCACATTCCTTCCAAAAATAATCTTCCAGCTCCTGGATGGGATGATGAACCCACAGGAAAGCAGGCTCACCAACTTCACATCCTTTCCTGACGTTGCTGCCTATGTATACCGCTTTATACATACAGTCCTAAATATTGAGTCATGTTTTTAGCTTATTCTATAAATCCAGCTGCAATAAAGTGATCTCAGCTCATTGATTTGAGGCTGAGGTGACTCCTGGTCCCTTCCCAAACTGGACCAGCATTCTGCTTTTCAATGGGCAACAGTTCTGTAGGCTCTCTTTCAGAGGAGGGAATTGGCCAAACCACCTCTGAGGATCCCTTCCCTGGGAAAACTCATTGAAATGCATGGAGTCTCCATATGTTAAGAGATGACTTGAAGGCACATGGACATGAGCACCAGAAAGACCATCACGACACAAGATGTATCTATTGTATGTTTAATCAACATTGAAAACTTCCAGGGATGTTTAGGCAGCATGTGCTTGATTCTGCATCCACAAATGATGCTTCGGGGCACATTTTTAATATTCCACACCCAACATTGTCATTCATTTCATGAAACACCACCCACAATTTACTGAATACAAGGTAGACATGAAGAAGACATCTCGAACATCACATGCATGCAAAACTAAGCAGGTATATCTCTATATAGATATCACACATCTCAATCATGATGCAGTTGCACTGCCTTGTCATACATGAATTGAAAAAAGTTGACAAGACACACACACACACACACACACACACAATCATTTGAATATAAATGCTAGAGGTCTTGACAAACACTAAAAATGGCCCTTTATATTTTCAGTCATTATCTTTGTACTGAAATGTAAGCTGATATTATTAGAATCACATCTGGTTTTATGGCTTACCAAGAACACCTTGGGAAAAGGAGAACTGTACTTGGTAATACAAAGCAAAACTTAGTTCGTTTTTGGCTCTTGGCCAAGTCAAAATCTATTTGCAGTGCTTGGGACAGGGTTACTTTTCTAAAGATTCCAATATCCAGACTGCACCAGAATGCACAGCCACTGGCATGTTGTGGGATTTGTAGTTCCACAATGGCAATTACTACACAGTGACTGGAGGTTCCCAAGTCAGGAGGCCAGGGCATCCCTTCCAGGTTTTGCCTGGTCTTAAAAGAGCTCTCCAAGGTCCTGGGGCCATTTTCAGCACCTGGGACAACTCCATTAAGTCTGAGGCAAAACTTCACTAAGTTACAGAAATATGATCTATCAGCCATCTTGGCATAGAACAATATACTGTATTTATTCAAATCTAATGCTCACCTTCTTTGACCAAATTACCTTCCCCAAATTAGGGTGCACATTAGATTTGTGTAATATGATAAATGCTTTTTTGGGTTTCAGGGTTCTGAAAATGGCACATTAGACTTGAGTAAATATGGGGTCTTCTTTGTGCGTTTCCGATCTAGAACTCAATGGTCTGGAGAATGAGCATCATTTATGCTGTTCCTCTGGTCGGCTCTGGTTCTTTCCCCATTAACTCACTGGGTTTCGCTAGGTTTCTTGGCTACTAGGAAAATTGTGTCTTTGGCATCACACACCGACACAGGAGTGAGCAACCCAAGGCTTTGAGACCACAGGATTTCAAAGCCGGCCCCTTTCACAGCATCTCTGATCATTTCTGGCGTCAGGCAAAGGCAACTGAACTTATGTGGGCCAACCATGTAGTAGGTTATCTCCACATTCACCACAAAGATGAGGTGGCCCCCAGGTTTGACCAAGGAGCCCACATTCTTCACAGCTGAACAGTAAGCAGGAAGATCTTTGCAAACTGAATCCAGGCAGAAAGAAGAGATGAGGCAGTCGACTGGCTGGAGCACCAAAGGATCCAAGGGATTGGCCAGGGTCACATCGCACGGCAGGACCTGCTTGATGGTCCTCCTGAGCTTCTCTTCCTTTTCCTTCCACTTCTCCCTATAAGGAACGAAAGGGGCAGAATCACAATAAACAACCATGGAGGCATCTCTTTCCTCTTGGAAGCATCAAGTTAAAATGAAGTGGCTGTTTGCAATACATTAGGTAAGCACACTTAATATCCCATACCTCAACAAGCAGAGCAGGCATGAAAAGGCGAAATTGGCCCAGGACCTACATTGGGAAATCCTTGGGAAAGGCTGGAAGGAACACATCAAAAGCCCAACTAAAAGACAAGCCTTACGGATCGGCTAGAGTGCAGGTGCACACTAGCTAAAATGTTCACTAGTGAGTTAAACTTTAGATATGCAGATGATACCACTTTGGTGGCCGAAAGCAAGGAGGAGCTGAGGAGCCTGCAAATCAAGCTGAAAGAAGAAAGTGCAAAAGCTGGGTTGCAGTTAAACATAAATAGGCCAAGATCATGGTAACCAGACTGATTGATACCTGACAAATAGAGGGAGAAAACGTGGAGGCCGTGATAGACTTTGTATTTCTAGGTGCAAAGATGACTGCAGATGCAGATTGTGGCCAGGAAATCAGAAGATCCTTACTTCTTGACAAAATAGTGAAGAGTGGAGACATCACACTGGCAACGAAGATCTGCATAGTCAAACAATGGTATTCCCTGTAGTAACCTACGGATGTGAGAGCAGGACCATAAGGAAGGCCGAGTGAAAGAAGATGGATGCTTTGGAACTGTGGTGCTGGAGAAAAGTTCTGAGAGTGCCTTGTACTGCCAGAAGATCCAACCAGGAAATAAAGCCCGACTGCTCATTGGAGGGAAGGATACTAGAGTCACGCCCACAGTTGCGTTTGGTGGGGACGAGAGACAGGGCCCTTTATGAAACATTTTGGCCACATAATAAGAAGACAAGAAAGCTTAGAGAAGACAATGATGGTGGGAAAATGGAAGGAAAAAGGAAGAGGGGCCGACCAAGGACAAGGTGGGTGAATGGTACCCTTGAAGTGACTGGCTTGACCTTGAAGGAGCTGGGGGTGGTGACGGTCGACAGGGAGCTCTGGCATGGGCTGGTCCATGAGGTCACAAAGAGTTGGAAGTGACTGAATGAATAAACAACACAGTGAGTTAAATGTAAAGTAGCAAGTTGTGGGTAAATGCTCAGAGCTGGAGGCAGAGTCTGCAGGGAAATCAAGTCTTGTGTCATCTTTCTGTCTAAGAAATTGTTAGACATTTATGGACTTCAACCACATCCTACTGATCTTCAAAACAATCAAAACTCTTTCAGTCAATACTTATGAGCTTAGGAAACATGGCACCCTCCAGACATTGTTGGACAGAAAGTCCCAGAAACCATAGCCAATGCAAAATGAAGTTCTGATACATTGCAAAGGGCTCACAGATCCCCTTCTCTTCTTATTAATGGATGGAAATGGAAACATAGCCAACCATTAGATACCAATCTGTACCTGTCCCCCTCCAGCTGGCAGACGTATTTCACCATGGGGGTCCAGTTGAGCGCTTCCGGGTCCTTTTTCAGCCACTTCTGTATCTCTGCCCGGTTCTGCTCAAGTAAATCCGTGGCAATGATCTCCCTGAAGAACTCACATGGAGAGAGCAGTTGGTAGATGGAGGGGCCGCTCCCGATGTCAATCAGGGTGTCGCCTCGAATGCCATCTGTGTGTCATAGAAAACATGAAATCCCCCTGTATTTGTATTAGGATATTCGCATGTACGCATATAAGCATCTTCTGTCAGATGGCCCCCATCCACCCTCCCTTTTATCCTGAGATACAGAAGGCTTTGAGGACGCCGGGGGAAGAAAGCCCAGGAGCGGCAAGCCTATGTGGGGATAGGCTCTCACGCCCCAGGTATATTTACCACTCTTTTTAACCCCGCATTTTGGCGCTGTCTGGAAGCGTCCCTGAGGTCCCGGGTTTGTTTATCTCACATATTAATCCCACGTTTTGGCACTGTCTGGCAGCTCCCTCTGATGCTCCCCCACATTTCCTTCTGCCCTAGGCAATGGATCTAGGTTCCTTGACATGGGGAGGCACTGGGCCTCTTGGCTTCTCTCCTCTGAGACAAGAAGAGACACTCACCCACAAAGAAGGTCTTGTGGAACATTTCCTGGATGACTGCACACAATGGCGGGTAGACATTGAAAAAACCCTTTGGATCAAAATGTTGCCTGTATGCCTCTTTTCCAGTGAAGACCCCTTCCATGCTGCCTGCGACTGAGAGAAACACCCAGGTGACTTTGGCTCCCTTGGCTTCCCAATTTAAAGATCCCAAGGTGTGACTTGTTAACCTTGGGAGGCCCATTAAGTGTTCCTTCTTATCCTATAGAAAACTTGTTTCAGACACATGCCTTCCAATAATCATCCTCTGGGCACTCTGATAAGACAGTGCCGTGCTCCAAGGCCATATTTAGTTGCCCAACCCACAAAAAAGCTGGCTTGTTAGTTTGGTATTATTTCTTGCAACACCACACATTCACCCTTTTGTAAAGAAGGAGAGACACCCAAGGGACTTTGGCCCCTTGACTTCCCCACTTAGATCCCCCTGAGACATTTCTAACTACTCCAACATAGTGAGTCTTTATTTTTGTTTATTCTATAAATCCAGCTGCAATAAAGTGATCCCATCTCATTTTATTTGAGGCTGGGGCATTTATTTATTTATTTATAGTATTTACTTATTTATTTATAGTATTTATATTCCACCCTTCCCACCCCGCAGGGGACTCTGGGCTGATTACAATGTACATATACAGGCAAACATTCAATGCCTTAGACCAGTAGTTCCCAACCTTCCTAATGCCGTGACCCCTTAATGCAGTTCTTCATGTTGTGGTGACCCCCCAACCAAATTTGGCACAATTATCCGATACACCCAAATTTGAATACTGGTGGGGTTGAGGGGGATTGGTTTTGTCATTTGGGAGTTGTAGGTAAAGGTTTTCCCCTGACATTATGTCCAGTCATGTCTGACTTGGGTGTGGTGCTTATAATAACTCTCTTCAATGGCCGTCCGGGCAAGGGGTAAAACAAACCCACCACTGCCCCACCAATTATAATAACTAGGCAGATGGCAAACCGATCAATCCCACCATCTAACCCCAATTATAAAGGCAGGCTTTTTGGCCAAACAATATGACTGGACAGGGGGCAAACAGATCCCACAAACTGTCCTTCCTTTAATAAAGAATACACCACTAACATAGCACTTAAGGAGATATCTCTCTATTTAAACCTTCGCTGCCACCATAAGAATAAATGACCAGGAACCCTCTAGTTATTTAAGATGTTAAAAAGGTTGTTTAAAACACCACCAAGTACTGTCTTTTAAAAGGCTTCTTTGAAGGGAAACAGGCGAGGTTGATTTAAAAAAGAAAGAGGGATTAAATCCACAAATGGCACGAGACTCAGGCTTAAGGTTATAAAAATAACAAGAAACGTTTATTGAATAGAGGTTACAGAATAAAAGTGAATGCAGGTTCATAAGCTTGGCTGTTACAATTAAAGTGTTCTTGTTCTTAGAAGCGTAACGGTTGCATGAGAGAATGGTTCTATTCTTTGTTACAGTTCCTATACAAAACCCAGCTATTTCTTCTCTAAAAATAGCTGTAACCAGTCTGCCACAGCCTATTTTGCTGTGCAAACTTCAGGCAAGCTGCCTTTTCCTAACAGGAACTCCTAAAAGCCTTCTATAATCTTGCTCTAACATCAACCAGAACTGAACTGAACTCCCTAAAAACAGCTTCTTACTTTCCCTCCAACAGTCTAACTCCGCCCCCCTTTAACAAACCAATCCTGGCTGTTGCTGGGCTGGCTCAGGCCTAGGCCACTCCCCCTCTCTGAACTGGAGTCTTCCCTAAACTAAGATGGCTCCTGCTGCCCTCTGCCAGGCCTTCTAAGCTGAAACTACCTAGCCTGTCTCTTCTAGGCCCTGCCACCCTGGCTGGCAAGGTAAGGGATCTTCACAGTGCTCATCTCCATGTCTAAGCCGAAGAGCCAGCGTTGTCCATAGACACCTCCAAGGTCATGTGGCCAGCATAACTGCAGGGAGCACCGTTACCTTCCCACCAGAGCAGTACCTATTGATCTACTCACATTTGCATGTTTTTGAACTGCTAAGTTGGCAGAACTGGGGCTGACAGTGGAAGCTCATGCCGCTTCCTGGATTTGAACATGCGCCCTTTCAGTCAACAAGCTCAGCAGCTCAGCAGTAAATGTTGTTGGGATTTATCGTTAACCTAGAATCAAAGAGCGTTTTGAACTCCACCAACGATGTAATTGAAACAAACTTGGCACACAGATATCCCTTGACCAACAGAAAATACTGGAAGGGTTTGGTGGCCATTGACCTTGAGTTTTGGCATGCAAAGGAGCCCCCGGCTGCCTTGCGGCCTTGTGGGCGGGGCCTAAGGAGGCGGCCTCTCAACCCCTCCAAAATGGCCAAACGACCCCCCGGAGGGTCGCGACCCCCAGGTTGACAACTGCTGCCTTAGACACACAACACATATAGACAGAGAGTCAGAGGCTATTTAACATTCCAACTTTTTCTAGCCACCAGGAGAGCTGTTGCTTCACTGTCCATCTGTGACACTGATGAAGTACTTCCTCATTCTCTGCATGCTCACTGATCTTTATGGCCTCATAAATTAGTTAAATTAGCCTCCCCACAAAGTGGTACCTAAATATCCTACTTGACAGATGCAACTGTCTTTCGGGCTGCAAAGGTCGACAACAAGCTACCTAAATTTGGTCGGAAGCTCACTCTGACCTGGGCTGGTTTCAAACTCATGACCTTTTGATCAGTAGTGATCTTATGGCCATGTTCTAGAGGCATTTTCTCCTGATGTTTCGCCTGCATCTATGGCAAGCATCCTCAGAGGTTGTGAGGTCTCAGAGGTTCTGAGGATGCTTGCCATAGATGCAGGCGAAACGTCAGGAGGGAATACATCTAGAACATGCTCATATAGCTCAAAAAAACCTCCAACAACCTAGTGATTCCAGCCATGAAAGCCTTTGACAATACAAGAAATATATTTCTGTGTTGTCAAAGGTTTTCATGGCAGGAATCACTGGGTTGCTGTGAGTTTTCCACGCTGCCTGGCCATGTTCCTGAAGCATTCTCTCCTGCTGTTTCACCTGCATCCATGGCAGGCATCCTCAGAGGTTGAGAGGTCTGTTGGAAACTTGGCAAGTGAGGTTTATATATCTGTGAAATGTCCAGGGTGGGAGAAAAAATTCTTGTCAGCTTGCAAAATTCACACCTACCTCAAGCAGATAAGAGTTCTTTCTCCCACCCTGGACATCATGCCACAGATACATACACCCCACTTGCCTAGTTTCCAAGAGATCCTGAGACTCAAGTCCAGTCGATGTAATGGAAGCATCCTGACTCACCGCTTCCAAAGAAGGCCCAACTCTCGGCAGGCAAGGTCATGCTCACAATATTTTGGGACCAGCACGGAGTAGAATTGATAGATTCCCTAGCAAAGGGGACCACGATCACTGGGGCACTGCTGTGGAAACTGTGGGAGGCCTTCAAAACCAAGAGACAATGTGGCATGCTCACCAAAGGTGTCTTCTGCCCTTTGCAAGACAATGCACCATTTCACAACTCACCTGTTGCCCAAATGGAAGAAGCATGTCTGGTGGCTTTGAAATTCTACCGCATTCCCCCTGATTTACCCAACCTTGCGCCATTGGACTCCCACCTCTTTCCAACAAGGAAGTTAGCTTTGAAGGCCAAGCATTTCTCAGGTGATGAGACTATGATTTCCAAAGTCACAAAGTGGATTTTGGAGCAACCTGTCGACTTCTGCAAGTGAGGTGTTTAAATTGCTTAAAAAGGTGGGAGAAGTGTGTGTTCCCAGGTGGGACCCATGGAGAGAAGTACTCAGAACTAGGGCAGGTTTCATTGCTCCCAGTACACAGGAAGTGGGTCAGGGAAATTTTTAATGAGCACTCCTTGTGAGTAGAAACATCCAAGTGACTTTGGCCCCTTTGCTTCCCCACTTAAAGGCCCCTGAGGCATGATTAGCTAACTTCGGAGATCCATTAAGCACCCCTGTTTTGATGTATAGAAGACTTACTTTAGCCACATTCCTTCCAAAAATAATCTTCCAGCTCCTGGATGGGATGATGAACCCACAGGAAAGCAGGCTCACCAACTTCACATCCTTTCCTGACGTTGCTGCCCATGTATACCCCTTTATAAATACAGTCCGAAATATCGATTCATGTTTTTAGCTTATTCTATAAATCCAGCTGCAATAACATGATGTCAGCTCATTGATTTGAGGCTTGGGTGACTTCTGGTCCCTTCCCAAACTGGAGCAGCATTATGCTTTTCAATGGGCAACAGTTCTGTAAGCTCTCTTTCAGAGGAGGGAATTGGCCAAACCACCTCTGAGGATCCCTTGCCTGAGAAAACTCATTGAAATGCATGGAGTCTCCATATGTTAAGAGATGACTTGAAGGCACATGGACATGAGCACCAGAAAGACCACCACGACACAAGACGTATCTATTGTATGTTTAATCAACATTGAACGCTTCCCGAGATGTTTAGGCAGCATGTGCTTGATTCTGCATCCACAAATGATGCTTCGGGGCACATTTTTAATATCCAGCACCCAACTTTCTCATCGATTCCATGAAACACCACCCACAATTCACCAAATACAAGGTAGACATGAAGAAGACATCTCTAACATCACATGCATACAAAACTAAGCAGGTATATCTCTATATAGATATCACACATCTCAGTCATGATGCAGTTGCACTGCCTTGTCATACATGAATTGAAAAAAGTTGACAAGACACACACACACACACACACACACACAATCATTTGAATATAAATGCTAGAGGTCTTGACAAACACTAAAAATGGCCCTTTATATTTTCAGTCATTATCTTTGTTCTGAAATGTAAGCTGATATTATTAGAATCACATCTGGTTTTATGGCTTAGCAAGAACATCTTGGGAAAAGGAGAACTGTACTTGGTAATACAAAGCAAAACTTAGTTCGTTTTTGGCTCTTTGCCAAGTCAAAATCTATTTGTAGTGCTTGGGACAGGGTTACTTTTCTAAAGATTCCAATATCCAGACTGCACAAGAATGCACAGCCACTGGCATGTTGTGGGATTTGTAGTTCCAAAATGGCAATTACTACACAGTGACTGGTGGTTCCCAAGTCAGGAGGCCAGGGCATCCCTTCCAGGTTTTGCCTGGTCTTAAAAGAGCTCTCCAAGGTCCTGGGGCCATTTCAGCACCTGGGACAACTCCATTAAGCCTGAGGCAAAACTTCACTAAGTTACAGAAATATGATCTATCAGCCATCTTGGCATAGAACAATATACTGTATTTATTCAAATCTAATGCTCACCTTCGTTGACCAAATTACCTTCCCCAAATTAGGGTGCACATTAGATTTGTGTAATATGATAAATGCTTTTTTGGGTTTCAGGGTTCTGAAAATGGCACATTAGACTTGAGTAAATATGGGGTCTACTTTGTGCGTTTCCGATCTAGAGCTCAAAGGTCTGGAGAATGAGCTTCATTTAGGGTGTTCCTTTGGTCGGCTTTGGTTCTTTCCCCACTAACTCACTGGGATTCGCTAGGTTTCTTGGCCACTAGGAAAATTGTATCTTTGGCATCACACACCGACACAGGAGTGAGCAACCCAAGGCTTTGAGACCACAGGATTTCAAAGCCGGCCCCTTTCACAGCATCTCTGATCATTTCTGGCGTCAGGCAAAGGCAACTGAACTTATGTGGGCCAACCATGTAGTAGGTTATCTCCACATTCACCACAAAGATGAGGTGGCCCCCAGGTTTGACCAAGGAGCCCACATTCTTCACAGCTGAACAGTAAGCAGGAAGATCTTTGCAAACTGAATCCAGGCAGAACGAAGAGATGAGGCAGTCGACTGGCTGGAGCACCAAAGGATTCAAGGGATTGGCCAGGGTCACGTCGCACGGCAGGACTTGCTTGATGGTCCTCCTGAGCTTCTCTTCCTTTTCCTTCCACTTCTCCCTACAAGGAACAAAAAGGGAGAATGACCATAAACAATCATGGAGGCATCTCTTTCCTCTTGGAAGCATCAAGTTAAAATGAAGTGGCTGTTTGCAATACATTAGGTAAGCACGCTTAATATCTCATACCTCAACAAGCAGAGCAGGCGTGAAAAGGTGAAATTGGCACAGGACCTACATTGGGAAATCTTTGGGAAAGGTTGGAAGGAACACATCAAATGCCCAGCTGAAAGACAAGCCTTAGGGATCGGCTAGAGTGCAGATGCACACGAGCTTAAATGTTCACTAGTGAGTTAAACCTTAGATATGCAGATGATACCACTTTGGTGGCCGAAAGCAAGGAGGAACTGAGGAGCCTTCTAATCAAGCTGAAAGAAGAAAGTGCAAAAGCTGGGTTGCAGTTAAACATAAAAAAAATCAAGATCATGGCAACCAGACTGATTGATACCTGACAAATAGAGGGAGAAAACGTGGAGGCAGGGACAGACTTTGTATTTCTAGGTGCAAAGATTACTGCAGAGTGCAGCCAGGAAATCAGAAGATGCTTACTTCTTGGGAAGAGAGCAAGGACCCATCTCGACAAAATAGTGTAGAGTAGAGACCACACACTGGCAACGAAGATCCGCATAGTCAAACAATGGTATTCCCCGTAGTAACCTACGGATGTGAGAGCAGGACCATAAGGAAGGCCGAGTGAAGGAAGATAGATGCTTTGGAACTGTGGTGCTGGAGAAAAGTTCTGAGAGTGCCTTGTACTGCCAGAAGATCCAACCAGTCCATACTTCAGGAAATAAAGCCCAACTGCTCATTGGAGGGAAGGATACTAGAGTCGCGCCCACAGTTGCGTTTGGTGGGGATGAGAGACAGGGCCCTTTATGAAACATTTTGGCCACATAATAAGAAGACAAGAAAGCTTAGAGAAGACAATGATGGTGGGAAAATGGAAGGAAAAAGGAAGAGGGGCCGACCAAGGACAAGGTGGGTGAATGGTACCCTTGAAGTGACTGGCTTGACCTTGAAGGAGCTGGGGGTGGTGACGGTCGACAGGGAGCTCTGGCATGGGCTGGTCCATGAGGTCACAAAGAGTTGGAAGTGACTGAATGAATAAACAACACAGTGAGTTAAATGTAAAGTAGCAAGTTGTGGGTAAATGCTCAGAGCTGGAGGCAGAGTCTGCAGGGAAATCAAGTCTTGTGTCATCTTTCTGTCTAAGAAATTGTTAGACATTTATGGACTTCAACCACATCCTACTGATCTTCAAAACAATCAAAACTCTTTCAGTCAATACTTATGGGCTTAGGAAACATGGCACCCTCCAGACATTGTTGGACAGAAAGTCCCAGAAACCATAGCCCTGATACATTGCGAAGGGCTCACAGATCCCCTTCTCTTCTTATTAATGGATGGAAATGGAAACATAGCCAACCATCAGATACCAATCTGTACCTGTCCCCCTCCAGCTGGCAGACGTATTTCACCAGAGGGGTCCAGTTGAGGGCTTCCGGGTCCTTCTTTAGCCACTTCTGTATCTCCGCCCGGTTCTGCTCAAGGAAATCAGTGGCAATGATCTCCCTGAAGGACTCACATGCAGAGAGCAGTTGATAGATGCAGGGACCGCTGCCGATGTCAATCAGGGTGTCTCCTCGGATGCCGTCTGTGTTTGAAAGAAAACATGAAATCCCCCTGTATTTTTATTAGGATATTCGCATGTACACATATAAGCATCTTCCGTCAGATAGCCCCCACCCACCCTCCATTTTATCGTAGAGACACAGAAGGGCTTTGAGGACAGCAGGAGAAGAAAGCCCAGGAGTGGCAAGTCTATGTGGGAATATGCTTTGAGGTCCCAGGTTTATTTGTCCCTCTTTTTAACCCCGCATTTTGGCGCTGTCTGGAAGCATCCCTGAGGTCCCAGGTTTGTTTATCTCGCATATTAATCCCACGTTTTGGCACTGTCTGGCAGCTCCCTCTGATGCTCCCCCACATTGCCTTCCCTGTTTTGGTCATTTTCTCTTCTGCCCAAGGCTATGGATCCATGTTCCTTGACATGTGGAGACACTGGGCCTCTTGGCTTCTCCGCTCTGAGACAAGAAGAGACACTCACCAACAAAGAAGGCCTTGTGGAACATTTCCTGGATGCCCGCACAGAATGACTTGTAGAGATTGAAATATTCCTTTGGATCAAAATGTTGCCTGTATGCCTCTTTTCCAGTGAAGAAACCTTCCATGCTGCCTGCGATTGAGAGAAACACCCAAGTGACTTTGGCTCCCTTGGCTTCCCAATTTAAAGACCCCAAAGGTGTGGCTTGTTAACCTTGAGAGGCCCATTAAGTGTTCCTTCTTATCCTATAGAAAACGTGTTCCAGCCGCATGCCTTCCAATAATCATCCTCTGGGCACCATGATAGGACAATGCCGTGCTCCAAGGCCATATTTAGTAGCCCAACCCACAAAAAAGCTGGCTTGTAAGTTTGGTATTATTTCTTGCCACACCACACATTCACACCTTTGTAAATAAGTAGAGAGACCTGAGTGACTTTGGACTCTTGACTTACCCACTTGAATCCCCCTGAGACATGGTTTGCTAACTTGGGAGGCCCATTAAGCATTCTTCAGCTGCATTCCTTCAAATAATAACCCGCCGGCATCCAGATGGATTGATGAATCTGCGGGAGAGCAGGCTCACCATCTTAGCATTCTCTCCTGACATTGCTGCCCATTAGGGCTGGGCGGTTTCATTTCGTTAATTCGTAATTCGTTAAAAATTCGTTATTTTTTTGATAACGAAGCGATAACGAACCATTCTGGAGCAACTTAAAAACGAAACGAATTTTTAAATTCGTTTCGTAAATGCTTCGGATTCGTTATGTATTCGTTTCGTTATCGGTTTGAGGTCGTTTCGTTATTATTTCCGCATGTCTGGGGGGGCAAGTTTTATAGTTGTTTTTTGTTTAATTAGTGAAAAAAAATTATAATATCACACCAACAGTCAACAACAGAGGGAGAGGGAAGCTTCAGAAGTTCTCCCTGTCCCATTTGGAGGTTTTTTAGCGTATTGCGCGGTCGTGTCCGCCATTAACGAATCGATTCGTTATTGTTTCGTATTTGTTTCGTTAATGTTTCGTAATTTTTTTTACATTTACGAAATTTCGTAAATATCGAACTTTTTTAAAGAAAAAAATTTGGAATTCTTTTAAATATTGAAATGCAAAAACCCCCAAAAAACGAATCGATTTTAGAAACAAAATTTTCCGTTGTTACCCAGGCCTACTGCCCATGTTTACTCCTTTATAACTACTCCAAAATAGCGAGTCTTTATTTTTGTTTATTCTATAAATCCAGCTGCAATAAAGTGATCTCATCTCATTTATTTGAGGCTGGGGTATGTATTTATTTATAGTATTTATATTCCGCCCTTCTCACCCCGCAGGGGACTGTGGGCGGATTACAATGTACATACACAGGCAAACATTCAATGCCTTAGACCAGGGGTCCTCAAACTTTTTAAACAGAGGACCGGGTCACAGTCTCTCAAACTGTTGGAGGGCCGGATTATAATTTGAAAAATCTATATAAATAAAAATGTAATGTTCATTTGTGGGATTAACATAACTCAAAAACCACTGGACGAATTGACACCAGATTTGGACACAAGACACTTATCAGGCCAACGAGTGACCATCACTCATAAAAACACTGAAAAACACTGTGGAAGAGACTTAAAAAGCAACCTCCCCCTAAAAAATACATTACAATGCATGCGCAAAACCACATATATATATATATACACAAACACACACATCTATGTATATACATACACAAAACACATACACAGAAAGGGGGAAATAAGGAAGGAAAGAGAGAAGGAGGGAAAGAAGGAGGGAAGGAGAGAAAGAAGGAAAGAAAGAAGGGTAGAGAAGGAAGGAGAGAAGGAGGGAGAGAAAGAGAAAGAAAGAGGGAAAGAAGGGAGAAGGAGAGAAAGAAGGAAAGAAAGAAAGGTAGAGAAGGAAGGAAGAAAGGAGGGAAATAAAGAGAAAAAGAAGAAGGGAAGAAGGAGGGAAGGAAAAAAAGAAGGGTAGAGAATGAAGGAAGGAGAGAAGGAGGGAGAGAAAGAGAGAAATAAAGAGGTAAAGAGGAAAAGAAAGAAGGTGGAAGGAGAGAAAGAAGGAATGAAAGAACGGTAGAGAAGGAAGGAGAGAAAGAAAGAGGGAAAGAAAAAGGGAAAGAAGGAGGGAAGGAAAGAAAGAAGGGTAGGGAATGAAGGAAGGAGAGAAGGAGGGAGAGAAAGAGAGAGAGAAAGAGGGAAAGAAGAAGGGAAAGAAGGAGGGAAGGAGAGAAAGAAGGAAAGAAAGAAGGGTAGAGAAGGAAGGAAGGAGAGAAGGAGGGAAAGAAAGAGAGAAAGAAAGGGAAAGAAGAAGGGGGAAAAGGAGGGAAGGAGAAAAAGAAGGAAAGAAAGAAGGGTAGAGACGGAAGGAAGGAGAGAAGGAGGGAGAGAAAGAGGGAAAGAAGGAGGGAAGGAGAAAAGGAAAGAAGTCCCTTCGGGGAGATAGAGTGGAGTATAAATAAAATGTTTCTGGTGAGGATTCCCCATCGGAAGATGGAGTCAAGAACTGGCATCGCCCATTCTAATGTGGTCACATTTTAGTGGAAACAGCTCAAATCCCAGGACGACCCCACCTTGCTACTGACAGACCCACCATCCAGCAAGTGGAGGTTCCCATTTTGGAAAATCGCCATGTAACCATTTACCATGTAGCCCGAAATGTCAAGATGAGTGTGGGGTCCATGGGAAAAGGCACCCAAGAGCATCTTCACATGCATAAGGTATCCCCTCGCTGGGCCCCTCGTCTGCTCACACTTTTCCAGAAGCAGGAATGAGTCAAATGCTCTCAGGCTCTCTTGACAATGATGTGCCATGGAAACCAGGAGGACTTTTTGAACAGACTGATCCCACAGGGTGAAAGCTGGGTCCATCACTCTGATCCTGAGACTCAAGTCCAGTCAATGCAATGGAAGCATCCTGACACACTGCCTCCAAAGAAGGCACATGCCCAACTCTTGGCAGGCAAGGTCATGCTCACAGTATTTTGGGACCAGCATGGAGTAGAATTGATAGATTTCCTAGCAAAGGGAACCAGGATCACTGGGGCAGACTAGGCTTCACTGCTGCAGAAATTGCGGGAGGCCATCAAAACCAAGAGACAACGTGGCATGCTCACCAAAGGTGTCCTCTGCCCTTTGCAAGACAATGCACCATTTCACAACTCACCTGTTGCCCAAATGAAAGAAGCATGCTCTGGTGGCATTGAAATTCTACTGTTAGAGACTGGGAATTTAGGGTGACAGGCCCAGAGGGCAGGGAGGAGATGAGATTCCGATGAGGTTTTTCAACAAGGCTTTTATTTCAAGTTGATCAACATGAGATGAATAGCTTTTCATAGAATCATAGAATCATAGAATCAAAGAGTTGGAAGAGACCTCATGGGCCATCCAGTCCAACCCCATTCTGCCAAGAAGCAGGAATATTGCATTCAAATCACCCCTGACAGATGGCCATCCAGCCTCTGCTTAAAAGCTTCCAAAGAAGGAGCCTCCACCACACTCCAGGGCAGAGAGTTCCACTGCTGAACGGCTCTCACAGTCAGGAAGTTCTTCCTCATGTTCAGATGGAATCTCCTCTCTTGTAGTTTGAAGCCATTGTTCCATTGCGTCCTAGTCTCCAGGGCAGCAGAAAACAAGCTTGCTCCCTCCTCCCTGTGGCTTCCTCTCACATATTTATACATGGCTATCATATCTCCTCTCAGCCTTCTCTTCTTCAGGCTAAACATACCCAGTTCCCTAAGCCGCTCCTCATAGGGCTTGTTCTCCCGGTCAAGGAACAAAGAACTATTCACACTTTGTGGCGCACTTAACAAGTTTTTCTATCAAACTGGTAAAAACAACACATAAGCCGCTTCTGATAGGTTGTTCTGTTTGTAACATCACAGCATGCGCTGTGGCTTATCTCTCTGCAAGTTGATTATCCATGACTGAAAGAATTTTTAGGGAGTAAGGGAGTGTGGGAGTGCATCTGCTTGTGTCTGACTGAACAAGGAACACAGAGAATAATTATTCTTTCTCTATCAGCAGCAGCCCTTGGCAAACAATGTTTTCTCTATAGACAGGGATTCTGGGACTTGTAATAATTGGAAATGTATTTCTCTTAATCATTCCTATACTACATTCCTATACTATACTACCACATCCCCCTGATTTACTCAACCTTGTGCCATTGGACTCCCACCTCTTTCCAACAAGGAAGTTAGGTTTGAAGGCCAAGCATTTCTCAAGTGATGAGACTCCGATTTCCAAAGTCACAAAGTGGATTTTGGAGCCATTTGTCAACTTCTGCAAGTGAGGTGTTTACAGTTGCTTAAAAAAGTGGGAGAAGTGTGTGTTCCCAGGTGGCACACATGGAGAGAAGGACTCAGAACTGGAGGTCAGCTGTGACCAGCAGTGCTGCAGAATTTGAGGAGGCATGAGTGGAGGGTGAAAGAGAGAAATGTGCCAGGAGGAAGGCGCATCAAGCCAACCCCGACCAGGACCGCCTTCCACCTGGAAACCAATGCCTTCACTGTGGGAGAAGATGCGGGTCAAGAATAGGGCTCCACAGCCACCTACAAACCCACAAAAATAGTCATCAAGGAAGACCATCTTACTCATCCAACGAGGGATCGCCTAAGTAAGTAAGTAAGTAAGTAAGTAAGAGGATCCCTTGCCTGAGAAAATACATGGAGTCCCCATACGTTAAGAGGCAACTTGAAGGCACATGGACATGAGCACCAGAAAGACCACCATGACACAATATGTATCTATTGCATGTTTAATCAACATTGAAAACTTCCTGAGATGTTTAGGAAGCATGCACTCAATTCTGCATCCACAAATGATGCTTCGGGGCACATTTTTAATATCCCGCACCCAACATTCTCATCCATTTCATGAAACACCACCAAATACAGGGTAGACATGAAGAAGGCATCTCTAATATCACATGCATGCAAAAACTAAGCAGGTATATATAGATATTACACATCTAAAACATAACACAGTCACTCTGCCTTGTCATACATTGAGTGAAAAAAGTTGACAATCCACATGCACGCACACACACACACACACAGTCATTTGTATATGAATACTAAAGGTATTAACAAACACTAAGAACTGCCCTTTTCATTTTCAGTCATGTATAAATTCATTCTGAAATGTAAGCTGATACATCATGGTTTGTATAGAATCGGTATCAGTGGTCATTTCTCCCAAATTAAGTATCACATCTGGTTATACTGCTTAGCAAGAACATCTGGGGAAAAGGAGAGCGGTATTTGGTAATACAAAATAATAATAATAATAATAATAATTCTGGTTGGCTCTTCCCCAAGTCATAATCTATTTGTAGTGTTTGGGACAGGGTTACTTTTCTAAAGATTCCAATATCCACAATGCATGGTCACTGGCATGTTCTGGGATTTGTAGATCCAAAATGGCAATTACTACACAGTGACTGGTTGCTCCCAAGTCAGAAGGGCAGCGAATCCCTTCCAGGTTTTAGAAGAGCTCTCCAAGGTCTTGGAACTATTTCAGCACCTGGGACAACTCCATTAAGCCTGAGGCAAAACTTCACTACTTTACAGAGATTTACAGAGATGGGAGCCATTAGCCATCTTAGCATTGAGCGACATACTGTATTTACTCGAATCTAATGCTCACCTTTTTGGACCAAATTACCTCCCCAAATTAGGGTGCGCATTAGATTTGTGTAATGTTTCAATCCTTTTTAGGGGTTTGTGTTCTGAAAATTGTGCATTAGACTCAAGTTAATATCAGTCCTTCTTTGTGCGTTTCTGATCTAGAGCTCAAAGATCTGGAGAATGAGCTTCATTTATGGTGTTCCTTTGGTTGGCTTTCGTTCTTTTCCCATTCACTCACTGGGATTCACTAGGTTTCTTGGCTACTAGGAAAAACATGCCATTGGCATCACTCTTCGGCACGGGAGAGGTCATGCCAAGGCCCTGAGACCACAGGACTTCAAAGCCGGCCCCTTTCACAGAATCTTTGACCATTTCTGGTGTTAGATAAAGGGAACTGAACTTATGTGGGCCAACTATGTAGTAGGTTTCCTCCATAACTGCTGCAAAGATGAGGTGGCCCCCAGGTTTGACCAAGGAACCCACATTCTTCATAGTTGAACAGTAAGTGGGAAGATCATCGCAAGCCGCTTCGAGGCAGAAAGTGGAGATGACGCAGTCGACTGGCGGGAGCACCAAAGGATCCAAGGGATTGGCAAGGGTCACGTCACACGGCAGGACCTGCTTGATGGTCCTCCTGAGCTTCTCCTCCTTTTCCTTCCACTTCTCCCTACAAGGAACGAAAGGGGGAGAATGACCATAAACAACCATCGAAGAATCTCTTTCCTTTTGGAAGCATCAAGTTAAAATGAAGTGGCTGTTTGCAATACATTAGGTAAGCACACTTAATATCTCATACCCCGAAAGCGATGGAACAAGCAGAGATTTATTCTGGAATACTGGCTTCTCTTTCTCACCAGGTAACCCACAATGGCTTGGGTCTCTCTATCCACAGCCATTCTAAACAGATAACAATATCCCATACCCCAAAAGTGATGGAACAAGCAGAGCAGGCGTGAAAAGGTGAGATTGGCACAGGACCTACATTGGAAAATCCTTGGGAAAGGTTGGGAACAACACATCCAAAGGCCAGGTGAAAGATAAGCCTTAGGGATCACCAAAGTGCAGATGCACACTAGCTTGAATGTTCACTAGTGAGGCAAATGTAAAGTAGCAATTTGTGGGTAAATGCTCAGAGCTGGTGGCAGAGCCTGCAGAGTGTTGTGTCATCTTTCAGTCTAAGAAATTGTTAGACATTTATGGACCTCAACCACATTCTATTGACCTCCAAAACACTCAAAACCCTTTCTGTCAATACTTATGGGTTTAGGAACCATGGCACCCTCCAGATGTTTTTGGACCCAAAGTCCCATAAACCATAGCCAATGCGAACTGAAGTTCCGATACATTGCGAAGGGCTCACGGATCCCCTTTTCTTCTTATTAATGGATGGAAACGGAAACATAGCCAACCATCAGATACAAATCTGTACCTGTCCCCCTCCAGCTGGCAGGTATATTTCACCATGGTTGTCCAGTCGAGGGCTTCTGGGTCCTTCTTCAGCCACTTCTGCAACTCTGCCCGGTTCTGCTCAACTAAATCTGTGGCAATGATCTCCTTGAAGGACTCACATGCAGAGAACAGTTGATAGATGGAGGGACCGCTGCCGATGTCAATCAGGGTGTCTCCTTGGATGCCATCTGTGTTTCAAAGAATTTATTTATTTATTTATTTAGAACATTTTTATCCCGCCCTTCTCAACCTGTAGGGGGACTCAGGGCAGTTTCCAATTGGCAACAATTTGATGCCAAATTTGATCATAAAATACAAAATAGCAATTATAACACTTAAAAACTAAGCATTAAGACATAAAAATTAAAACAGTATGCTTACAGTCCATTGAGATATTACCAGTCTGGTGGCTATTTATCTAGCCATATACTATCCGCTGTCAGCCCCAGCT
Source organism: Anolis sagrei (assembly GCF_037176765.1). Lineage (NCBI taxonomy): Eukaryota > Metazoa > Chordata > Lepidosauria > Squamata > Anolidae > Anolis > Anolis sagrei. Next base: position 42,822,735 of record NC_090027.1, on the reverse strand, counting down.
TCTGCCAATCTAGCAGTTTGAAAACATGCAAATGTAAGTAGGTACACAATAGGTACCGCTCTGGCGGGAAGGTAATGGCGCTCCATGCAGTCATGCCGGCCACATGACCTTGGAGGTGTCTACGGACAACGCTGGCTCTTCGGCTTAGAAATTGAGATGAGCACCACACCCCAGAGTCAGACATGACTGGTAGGCCTGTCGGTTTTAGTTCGTTAATTTGTTATTTCGTAATTTAATCGTTATTTTTACCATATCCGACGCGATTTCAAAACATATTTTCAAACCCGGAAGGGTTTAAAAATATCGAAACAGCAGCCCCATTTTTTTTACGAGCTTCAGCTCGTCTCGTTAATGGGATGGAGGCTGCTGTGCTGCTGGTGCCTGGGAGCCAATCCGGCGCTCCCAAGCACCCCAGCAGTAAATGGGGCGGGCGGGGCGAAGGGGCGGCGCGAGCAACACAGCTGGGAGGAGGGCGCAGGAGCGCGCGCACCATCCAATCGGCTCCGGCTGCTGCGCCCTCCTCCTCCCAGCTGTGTTGCAGGAAGTGTCAGGAGGAGGAGGAGGAGGGCGCAGCAGCCGGAGCCGATCGGATGGTGCGCGCGCTCCTGCGCCCTCCTCCTCCTCCTCCTCCTCCTGGCACTTCCTGCAACACAGCTGGGAGGAGGAGGAGGAGGAGGAGGGCGCAGGAGCGCGCGTGCCATCCAATCGGCTCCGGCTGCTGCGCCCTCCCCCTCCCCCTCCTCCCCCTCCCCCTCCTCTTCCGCGGGCCAGGCCAGCGCAGTGACGTCAGCGCGCCCTTGCTGCCGAGCTCGGAGACCCCGCAGCCAGACCCTGTCCATGTTTCAGGAAGAAGGAGAAGGAGAAGGAGAAGGAAGAGAAGGTGGAGGTGGAGGTGAGGAAGGGCGCTGCAGGTGTTTGGGTGGGGGCCCCACCTGCCCGCCTGCCCGCCTGCCTTTGGGGGGCCTTCCTTCCCTCGCCGCTCTGGCCCCCCTTTGCCCCCTTTGCCTCGCAGGCAGGCTTCGCGGCGCCGGCTGCCTTCAATATTCATTATTATGATTACCATGTGAGCTTATATATTAGAGTATATGTGTTATGGCTTTAGTCACGCCAATCATATATCAACGGGTTGCTGTGCGTTTTCCGGGCTGCCAGGAAACGCCCCCAGCAGCATTCTCTCCTGACGTTTCGCCCACAACTATGGCAGGCAGGCCTCCTCAGAGCTTGAGGGGTCCCCGGGAAACTAGGCCAGGGGGACTTGTTTGTGTATATATATATCTAGGCCTGTTTGATCAAGAAAAAATTTGTTTCTAAAATGTTTTGTAAATATTTACGAAATTTCGTAAATAACAAAACATTTTTTTGGAAAGCTTTGTAAATATTTTAAATATCGAAACAAAAAAACACCCCAATTACAAATCGATTTTAGAAACAAATTTTTTCTTGATCAAACAGGCCTAATGACTGGACTTAATGTCAGGGGACAACCTATACCTATACTATTGAGTACTTTGCTTAACTTATCCAAATCCACTTCCAAGCCATAGTCAAACATTATCAATTGTCCTTTAACCTATTTGGCCGAAGGCTTGGTCCCAAATCCACGTTTTTACCTTCTTTCAAAAGGTGAGGAGGGATGATGATGACCTAATTCCCCCGGGAAGTGAATTCCACAGGCGGGGGTCCACCACCGAGAAGGCCCTGTCCCTCGTCCCCGCCAACTATGTTTATGACAGAGGCGGGGTCGAGAGCAGGGCCTCCCCAGAAGATCTTAAACTCTGAGGTGGGACGTAGAAGGAGATATGTTCTGACAGGTACGCTGGACCGGAGCATTAAATATACCCGAGTCTGCTGTCCTTGATGGTTTCTTTTCTCTACATGTCCTCCCTCCCTCCTTCCTTCAGCTAGTGTTCTTTTTTTTTTTTTTGCGAGTGTCCCATTTTACACAAAGCTCTCCATTCCATCTCTTTGACATGGAGGGCACTTGCCTTTTGAGTGTGCCCCCCTCCTTTACCACCTGTGACATCCTGTTTCTTCTATCTTTGGGAGCTTCCAGACCAGGGGTCCTCAAATGTTTTAAACAGAGGGCCAGGTCACAGTCTGTCAAACTGTTGGAGGGCTGGATTATAATTTGAAAAAACAAACAAACATGAATTCCTATGCACACTGCACATATCTTAATAGTATTTCAGTGGGAATACTCCTCATCACTCCTTTTGGGTGATGAGATAGGATTGTTGCTGTTGTTGCTGTGTGCTTTCAAGTCGTTTCAGACTTAGGTTGACCCTGAGAGAGGGCCGGGTAAATGACCTTGGAGGGCTGTATCTGGCCCTCGGGCCTTAGTTTGAGGACCCCTGTTCCAGACAGTATCTATAATTCTGGAGTGAATTGGTTTAAAAGGGGGGTGGGGGTGGCCAAATGACGCATGTGCTAAATGCACACTCAATCTCAGCAACATAAGGAAAACCTGATACAAAAAGGTCTTGTTTTATCCCAGTTCCAGGAGAAAAAAGAGTATTTTCCCCTAACTGTGTGGTCCTGCAGTCATGTAAAGTTTCCAGCTGCTTTCAAGAGAGGAGAAGCAGAGAGCCATTAGAGTTCTCTGAAAGTGTATATTTTAAACTTTATAATATTAAACAGATCATGAATAAGCAACTGGGGAAAGAGGGAAATCCAACGACATTAAAAACAATCTCTCTGTTAGGGGCTGCTCCTTATATACACACTTAGGAATCGCTCCATTTTGTATTAGGATATTTGCAGAATTACTATGAAGCCTGTCAACTGGTTAGCTTAATAATAATAATAATAATAATAATAATAATAATAATAATAATGTGTTGTTGTAGGTTTTTTGGGGCTATATGGCCATGTTCTAGAGGCATTCTCCCCTGACGTTTCGCCTGCATCTATGGCAAGCATTCTCAGAGGTAGTGAGGTCTGTTGGAAGTAGGAAAATGGGTTTATATATCTGTGGAATACATTATATTATATTATATTATATTATATATCAGCAAAAGGGAAAGTTGAACAATTGTAATAAGCACAGTAAAAGTATTGTCAAAGGCTTTCATGGCCGGAATCACTGGGTTGTTGTAGGTTTTTCCGGGCTATATGGCCATGTTCTAGAGGCATTCTCTCCTGACATTTCGCCTGCATCTATGGCAAGCATCCTCAGAGGTAGTGAGGTCGGTTGGAAATAGGAAAATGGGTTTATATATCTGTGAAATACATTATTATATTATATTATATTATATTATCAGCAAAAGGGAAAGTTGAACAATTGTAATAAGCACAGTAAAAGTATTGTCGAAGGCTTTCATGGCTGGAATCACTGGGTTGTTGTAGGTTTTTCTGGGCTATATGGCCATGTTCTGGAGGCAACCCACAGTAAAAGTAGTTAACTGTTCCTGGGTGGGGTGGGGGGGGGGGGAGGATGAGCATGGGGTTGTGGTGGTGGTGGGATTGGGGAAAATACTGGTATTTTGACTGCTAATTTTGAAGATTGTATGTTTCTAAGTATTATACTTAGAAACATACAATTTTTTTTAAAAAAAGGATATTCGCGTGTACACATATAAACATCTTCCGGCAGATGTTCCCCGTCCACCCTCCATTTTATCCCGAGACATAGAAGGGCTGTGTGGATGGTGAGGGAAGAAAGCCTGGGAGCGGCAAGTCTATGTAGGGATAGGCTCTTAGGTCCCAGGTTTAATAATAATAATAATGATAATAATACTTTATTTGTACCCCGCTACCATCTCCCCAAGGGACTTGGTGCGGCTTACATACGTCAATAAACAAACATCAATAAAATAAAACATCAATAAACAATCAATGCAATATAAATCCTCCAGCAAAGGGTCACCGCCTTGTTGTGGCGCTGGAGCTTGAGCACCTCAATGATGTCATGAGCGAAACCGTGAAGGGCCACCCAAGACGGGACGGTCGTGGCAGAGAGGTCAGACCAAGCGTGATCCCTGGGGAAGGCAATGGCAAACCACTCCAGTATCCTTGCCAAGAAAACTAAATGGACCAGTACACTGGAAGGAAGGATACTAGAGACAAAGTTGAAGTACTTTGGCCATATCATGAGGAGACAGCAAAGCCTAGAGAAGACAATTATGCTGGGGAAAGTGGAAGGCAAAAGGAAGAGGGGCCGACCTAGGGCAAGATGGATGGATGGCATCCTTCAAGTGACTGGACTGACCTTGAAGGAGCTGGGGGTGGTGACGGCTGACAGGGAGCTCTGGCGTGGGATGGTCCATGAGGTTACGAAGAGTCAGAGACGACTGAACGAATGAACAACAACAAGCAATATAAATCATAATCACATAAACAAAATAGACAATAAGCAATCAACAGTAACATATAAACATCTAAAACCAAAGGCCGGGCCAAATGTGATAGATTAAAATTAAAAAATAGTGCTGATGTGAAGCAGGTAGGATATAATTGGGATAGGATTTTTAGAGAGAATGAGGGAATGCAGTCAATCCTAAAGTAGTAATAAAGTGCATTTTGAGGACATAATGCTGAGAGTTTTCCTTATTCTGGGAAGGCACACTGGAACAATCATGTTTTCAAGCTCCTCCTAAAGACTGCCAACGTTGGGGCATGTCTGATGTCTCTGGAAAGTGAGTTCCAGAGTCAGGGGGGCCACCAACGAGAAGGCCCTCTCCCTCGTCCCCACCAAACGCACCTGCGAAAGAGGCAGGAGCATGAGCAGGGCCTCTCCAGATGATTGAAGAGATCGTGTGGGTTCATACACAGAAATGGTGTCATGCAGGTAGGCGGGTCCCAAACTGCTCAGGACTTTGTAGGTAAGAACCTGCACCTTGAATTGGGACCGGAAAATGAACGGCAGCCAGTGGAGCTCCTTAAACAGGAGGGTTGACCGTTCCTGTAAGGAGCACCAGTTATTTGCCCCTCTTTTTAACCCCGCGTTTTGGCGCTGTCTGGAAGCGCCCTGAGGTCCCAGGTTTGTCCTCAGCACCAACCACTGCTCTGAGATCGGAATGAAGCGAGGGGCCAGGAAGGCAGTTCCATCTTGTCTCCTGCACTGTGCTTATATATAATATAATGTGGCACCGGGATTGTGGCGCAGCTGGCTGAGTGTCAGCTGCATTAAGATCACTCTGACCAAAAGGTCATGAGTTCGAAGCCAGCCCGGGCTGGAGTGGGTGTCCAGCCATTGTGTAGCCCGTTGTCGACCTTTGCAACCCGAAAGACAGTTGCATCTGTCAAGTAGGAAAATAAGGCACCACCTTGTGTGGGAGGCTAAATTTAACTAATTTATGAGGCCATAAGGAAAAAAGACTCCGGGGAATGTGGAATGCGGAAGAACTTCATCGGTGTCGCTGATGGATGATGAAAAGCAGCAGCTCCCCTGGCGGCCAGAAAAAAGTTAAATAGCCTTGGTGTATTTGTGTGTTAAACGTTGTTTGTCAAACTGGCATTGAATGGTTGCCATATATGTGTTGACTGTAATCCGCCCTGAGTCTCCTGCGGGGTGGGAAGGGCGGAATATAAGAACTGTAAATAAATAAATAAATAAATAAATAATATAATATAATATAATATATATACATATAATATTGATAATATTATAATGTAATGTAATATATTACTACTACTAATAAAATGATATTATAATTATATATTTTATATTAAATGTAATATTACTAATAATATTACAGTACAATGATATAGTACAATGTAATATATAATACCGGGGAGCCTTCGGTGGCGCAGCGGGTTAAAGCACTGAGCTGCTGAGCTTGTTGATCGAAAGGTCGCAGGTTTGATTCCGGGGAGCGGTGTGAGCTTCCGCTATCAGCCCTAGCTTCTGCCAACCTAGCAGTTCGAAAACATACAAATGTGAGTAGATTAATAGGTACCGCTCCAGCGGGAAGGTAACGGCGCTCCATGCAGTCATGCCAGTGGCCACATGACCTTGGAGGTGTCTATGGACAACGCTGGCTCTTCGGCTTAGAAATGGAGATGAGCACCACACCCCAGAGTCAGACATGACTGGACTTAATGTCAGGGGACTACCTTTACCTAATATATAATATTAATATTGTGAAATGGTAATAATATAATATATTGTATTTACTTCTTACTTGTAAGCCACTCTGAGTCCCCTTCAGGGTGAGAAAGGCGGCATATAAATGTCATGAATAAATAAATAAATAAATAAATCTATCTCGCAAATTAATCCCGTGTTTTGGCACTGCTTGGAAGCGCCCTCTGATGCTCCTCCACATTTCCTTTCCTGTTTCCGTCATGTTCTCTTCTGCTAAAGGCAATGGATCCACGTTCCTTGACGTGTGGAGTAACTGGGCCTCTTGGCTTCTCTGCTCTGAGACAAAAAGAGACACTCACCCACAAAGAAGGTCTTGTGGAACATTTCCTGGATGACCGCAAACATTGGATGGCAAACGGACCCACAAGACATGTGGGAATTGAAAAAACCCTTTGGATCAAAGTGCTGCCTGTATGCCTCTTTTCCAGTGAAGACCCCTTCCATGCTGCCTGCAATCAAGGAAACACCAAAGTGACCTCAACTCCTTTGGCTTCCCAATTTAAAGACCCCAAGGTGTGGCTTGTTAACCTTGGGAGGCCCATTAAGTGTTCTTCCTTATCCTGTAGAAAATTTGTTCCAGTCGCATGCCTTCCAATAATCATCCTCTGGGCACTCTGATAAGACAGTGCCGTGCTCCAAGGCCATATTTTGTTGGCCAACCCACAAAAAAGCTGGCTTGTTCGTTTGGAATTATTTCTTGCAACACCACACATTCACACCTTTGTAAATAAGTAGAGAGACCTGAGTGACTTTGGCCCCTTGACTTTCCCACTTAAATCCCCCTGAGACATGGTTTGCTAACTTGGGAGGCCCATTAAGCATTCTTTAGCTGCATTCCTTCAAATAATAACCCACCTCACACAAATAGGATGATGATTCTGCAGGAAAGCAGGCTCACCATCTTAGCATTCTCTTTCCCAAACTGGAGCTGCATCCTGTTTTTCAAAGGGCTACAGTTCTGTAGCTGACTGGCACAACTTGGGGATCACAACCAGACACAGTGAAGACATCTGCCCTTGCGCTGTGCTATTCTGCTGCTGAGTACGCATGCCCAGTATGGAACACATCTCACCACGCTAAAACAGTGGATGTGGCTCTTCATGAGACATGCCGCATTATCACGGGGTGTCTGCGCCCTACACCACTGCAGAAATCACACTGCTTAGCCGGTATCACACCACCTAATATCCGTCGGGAAGTAGCAGGCAATAGTGAAAGGACAAAGGCAGTGACATCTCCAGCTCATGCCCTGTTTGGGTATCAGCCAGCACGTCAACGACTTAAATCTAGAAATAGTTTTCTAAGATCTATAGAGACACTCGCTGGAACACCTCAGCAAGCGAGAGTCCAAAAGTGGCAGGCTCAAACCCAGAACCTCAACCAATGGCTGATACCAAATGAGAGACTCTCCCCTGGGCACACAGAAGAAGGGGCGACTTAGAAGGCGTTGAACAGACTGCACTCTGGCCCCACGAGATGCAGAGCCAACCTCAAGAATGGGGCTACAAAGTGGAACCCACGAAATGCGAGTGTGGAGAAGAGCCACCCACTGACCACCTGCTGCAATGCAACCTGAGCCCTGCCACATGCACAAGGGAGGACCTTTTTGCAGCAACACCAGAAGCACTCCAAGTGGTCAGATACTGGTCAAAGGACATTTAATCAGCTACCAAGCTTGCAAACTTTGTGCTTTGTTTGTTTGTTTGTTAAAAATGCAATACAACTGTTCGTTGTGCTCCTGACATGATAAATAAATAACCCAGATGTAGCACAACCCTATCTATCTATCTATCTATTTATCTATCTATCTATCTATCTATCTATCTATCTATCTATCTATCTATCTATCTACTATCCATTCCCACCTCCCATCATTATGTCTGTTTGTTTGCTTTGTTCTGTTAGAAATGTAGTATAATTGACTGGTTGCCCTGACATGACAAATAAATAGTTCTGTAGGCTCTCTTTCAGAGGAGGGAATTGGCCAAACCACTTATGGGTCTTCCTTGCTTGAGAAAACCTATAGAATTACATAGAATCTCCATATGTTAAGAGGCAATTTGAAGGCACATGGACACACACACCAGAAAAACCACCATGACACAAGACATAGCTATTGTATGTTTAATCAACATTGAACACTTCCTGAGATGTTTAGGAAGCATGTGCTCGATTCTGCAATCACAAATACTGCGATGGGGCATGTTTTTAAAAATCCCACACCCAACATTCTTGTTCATTTCACGAAACACTACACACAATTCGCTGAATGCAAGGTAGTTATCGTTCATGTTCCTGTTATTTTAAAAAGAAGATGCGAAGCGATGCAGAACAAGGTAACCCAGTAGTTTCCAAAATGCAATGTACTCTCACCTAAAAGAAATCTATCTCAGTGTTGACAAAGACTTGCATAGCTGGAATTACTGGGTTTCTGTGAGTTTTTCAGGCTGTGTGTCCATGTTCCAGAAGCATTCTCTCCTGACGTTTCACCCACATCTATGGCAGGCATCCTCAGAGGTTGTGAGCATTGTTGAAAACTAGGCAAGTGAGGTTTATATATCTGTGGAATGTCCAGGGTGAAAGAACTCTGATCTGGTTGCAACATTCACACTTCCCTCAAGCAGACAATGTATTATCAAAGGCTATGTATTGTCAAAGGCTTTCATGGCCAGAATCACTGGGTTGTTGTAGGTTTTTTCAGGCTATATGGCCATGGTCTAGAGGCATTCCCTCCTGACGTTTCGCCTGCATCTGTAGCAAGTATCCTCAGAGGTAGTGAGGTCTGTTGGAACTAGTTCCAACAGACCTGACTACCTCTGAAGATGCTTGCCATAGATGCAGGCAAAACGTCAGGAGAGAATGCCTCTAGACCATGGCCATGTAGTCCGAAAAAACCTACAACAATCCAGACAAAAGTTCTTTCCCCTGCCCTGGACATCACTTGCCTAGTTTCCAACAGATCTTGCAACCTCTGAGGATGCCTGCCATAGATGTGGGTGAAATATCAGGAGATGTTTAGGAAGCATCCTGGAAAACAACTTGGAAAACTCAAATCAACCCAAATTGATCTCTTTCTGTATTCCTCCAGAATTAGCTGAAATGACTGCTGCCAGCTCTTGTTTCCAAGTTCTATATTTAATAGAAATCAAGCCTGGGAAAGAGGAATGTCAGTACTATAGCAAAAAAAGATAACCCTAATGTTTCACTAGTTTAAATATTGCTTAAGCATCTTAACCGTTGAACAACAACTTTCTAGTAATCATTAAAAAGGAGTCAAGGGAGAGGCTGTTTCTGAAAAGTTGCTTGACCCTAGAAATGAGCTTTGTTGCCCTTTGGTGTCTTGGTTGCCCTTTCCCTTTGTCTTCTCATGACCAAGAAGCAGTGTGTTCTCTATCTCAACTGAGATCCCTCAATACAATGGTGATGGCCATGTGCTTAGCTCCTCCCCATGTGTTCCTCCTTTGCTAGCCACTCATGCTCCTTTGAGTTTCTGGGCGACCATAAAGATCACATCATGAGCATCCGTGATCTCTGGTGACCAATGCAGACTGCTCATCTTGGACCACAGAATTTGAAACCCAGCCTCTTTCACGGCATCTCTGACCACCTCTGGTGTCAGGTAAAGGGAGGAGAAGCGGTGTGGGCCAACCATGTAGAAGGTCTCCTGAGTGACCGCCGCAAAGATGAGGTGGCCCCTTGGTTTGACCAAGGAACCCACGTTCCTCATGGCGGAACGGTACGTGGGAAGGTCTTTGCAGGCCGATTCCAGGCAGAAAGTGGAGAGGACGCAGTCGGCCGGTTTGAGCACCAACGGGTCAAGGGGGTTGGCCAAAGTCACATCACATTTCAGGACTCGCTTGATGGCCTTCCTGAGCTTCTCTTCCTTCTCCATCCAATTCTCCCTAAGGGGAACACAAGGGCAAAAATGGCACAGAACAGTCACTTTGCCCTCAAAGCTCAAGAGCAATATGTTTTCCCCCTAAGGCCTCACTAATTCATATCTGAACAAAGAGGAAATAGTTACTTCATTTGCTTGCTTGAGACACATTCCTGTTCTTTAAGGGTTAGGAATGGAGTTCAAGGGACTTCCTGAAAGTCCTTGAATTGGAGCCATAGTATCATTAGCCATCGTTATTATGGGGGGCAATGCCCTTCCAGAAGAAATCTCCCAAGCTTTCCATCCAAAAGGCTAATTGCATCAGGAACCTGCTAAATGTCATTTTTGGTAGCTTTTAGAAGTTCAAAATATCTTCTACTCCCAACGTAGCGAATGGAAAGGCATACTGGAATGCATTGAGATGGTCTCATGGATTCCCATTCCAGTTACTAAGAGATAGAAATTAAAAGGCAACCATACTAATCCTTACTTGTTCTCCCTCCACCTGGTAGATGTATTTCACAATTGGATTTTATGGACTTCAACCGCAACCTGTTAGCCTTCAAAACACCTACAAGACTTCAGGTTGATGTTTATGGGCAGTAGAGACCACCCTGAGTTGCCTGCGGGCTGATATGGGCGGGATATAAATGATGTAAATAAATAAAGAAATAAACCATTATACCCTTCAGATGGAATGGGAATCCATGAGTCCCTCTCTATGCATTGGGATTTCCGTTCTCAGTATATCTCACCATTGGGTATGGTCGCTGGGACTTACTTCCCAAGAAGTTCCAGCAACCATACCCAATGGAAAGGAGGACTTGGGACTGAAGTCTCAATGCATCAAGAGGGTTTCATGGGTTCCCATTCCAGTTATTAAGAGATGGGAAGTAAAAGGCATCCACCAGATACCAAACCTATCTCCTCGTACCTGTTCCCCTCCAATTGGCAGGCGTATTTCACCATTGAGGTCCAGTCAAATGCTTCTGGGTCCTTCTTCAGCCATTTCTGCATCTCCTCGCGGTTCTGCTCAAGGAAATCAGTGTCAATGATTTCTTTGAAAGCCTCGCAAGCCGAGAGGAGCTGGTAGATGGAGGGACCACTTCCAATGTCGATCAGGGTGTCTCCTCCGATGCCATCTGTGTTTCAAAGAAACCAGTGAGAGTCCTCATTCTCCTTTCAGTGATGCCCTCTTCCATATCAATGTCTTTCTTCTGGTGTGATTTCAATTGCATTCTCATTTACACCTGGCAATGAATCAAAGCTCTTGGGCACACAATGGCCATGGGTTCATCTGCTCATGCCAATGGTCTATTGGAAGGAACCACAGGCATTTTCTAGGTCCTCCAGTGCAACTCTTGGTCTACAAGTCCTTGATTTCAATAGGACCTGTGGACCAAGATGTGCACAAGTGAACTCTCAGTGAAGGAATAATACTCCTAGAACGTGGAATGGGGCAAAGTCTGGTCATAAAACCCTTGGTGGCATCATGCACAGTATATCTGCTCTATCACAAGTGCAGAGAAGACCACACAGTGGACCACAGAAGACCGCAGTACTCACCTACAAGGAACGCCTTCTGCAAATTCTCCAAGACAAAAGAGAAGAGGTCCTCGTGCACTGGTATGTTCTCAGACTCAAACTGCATGTGCATGTTCAGATAGTCTTTGGGGTTGAAATACTGCCTGTAAGCCTCTTTCCCCGTGAAGTCACACTCCATGTTGGTCCAAGGCTTGCAAACCACCTAGATGTCTTTCTTTCCCAGTCCCGACCCTGACGGTTGTCAGCCTCTGGGCTCAATGTCTTATAGGAAACCTCCTTAGATAGAGATAACACTCCCGGTTGTACTGGTTATTCCCTAATGGGGCACACCCATTGAATTACTTGTTGGATGACCCGTTGACACACAGATTAATCTTCATAGATCTATTGCAATCCGAGCGAACATCAGGAATCCAAGCATAGCCTGTTATTTTATGTTGGTAACTGCGTTCAACCAGACAAGTAGGCCTAAGCTTGTAGACTAGTTAAGGATATGTGCAGAAGAAACTCAATAAAGTTTAGTTCATTAAGGATTTCCCCCGACCCATTTCTATTTATCGCAGGATGCTGAAACGGCACATGTGTCATGATAGAAGTCTCTATAGGTTACATGCCAATTTACAACTCAGAACTGAGAATGGTTCTTGGAGCAACCTGTTGACTTCTACAAGCAAGGTGTTTACAGTTGCTTCAAAAGATGGGAGAAGTGTATGTCCATTGGTGGCACGCATGGAGAGAAGAACTCAGAACTGGGCCAAGTTTGAGCTTGTCTAATATCCCTGGGGAGTGAGTTCCAGAATCGAGGGGCCACTACAGAGAAGGCCCTCTCCCTCGTCCCCACCAATCGCGCTTGCGATGGAGGTGGGATCGTGAGCAGGGCCTCTCCAGATGATCGAAGAGATCGTGTGGGTTTGTATACAGAGATGTGGTCACGCAGGTAGGCACGTCCCAAACCGTTCAAGGCTTTGTAGGTAAGCACCTGCACCTTGAATTGGGTCTGGTAAATGAATGGCAGCCAATGGAGCTCCTTGAACAGGAGGGTTGACCACTCCCTGTAAGGAGCCCCAGTTAACAACCTGGCTGCTGCTTGTTGAACCAGTTGGAATTTCTGGGCTGCTTTCAAGGGTTTTGCATTTTATGTATTTTATTTTCTGGTTTTGTTATGCCATTGTGTTATATTGTGTGTACTGTATTGATGGGCATGGCCTCATGTAAGCCACACTGAGTCCCCCTGGGGGAGATGGAGTGGGGTATAAATAAATAAATAAATAAATAATAATAATAATAATTATTATTATTATTATCATCATCATCATCATCATCTCTGGTCTCTTCCCAAACTGGAGCGGCATTCTGCTTTTCAATGGGCCACAGTTCTGTAGGCTCTCTTTCAGAGGAGGGAATTGGCCAAACAACCTCTGAGTCTCCCTCGCCTGAGAAAATACATGGAGTCTCCATATAGTAAGAGGCAAATTGAAGGCACATGGACACGTGCACCAGAAAGACCAGCACAATGCAAAACGTATCTATTGTATGTTTAATCAACATTGAACACTTCCTGAGATGTTTAGGAAGCATGCATTCAATTCTGCATCCACAAATGATGCTTTCGGGCACAGTTTTAATATCCCGCACCCAACATTCTCATTCATTTCATGAAACACCACCCACAATTTACCAATTACAAGGTAGACATGAAGAAGACATCTCTAACAACACATGCATGAAAAAACTAAGCAGGTACATCTCTATATAGATATTACACATCTCAATCATGACGCAGTCACTCTGCCTTGCCATACATTGATTGAAAAAAGTTGACAATACACAAAATCATTTGAATATGAATGCTAGAGGTCTTAACAAACACTAAGAATGGCCCTTTATATTTTCACTCATCTCTAACTTTGTTCTGAAATGTAAGCTGATGCATCATGGTTTCTATAGAATTGGCACTACTGGTCATTTCTCCCAAATTAAGAATCGCATCTGGTTATATTGCTTAGCCGGAACATCTGAGGAAAAGGAGAGTAGTACTTGGAAATACGAAGAAAAGGTTAATTCTGGTTGGCTCCTCCCCAAGTCATAATTGTAGTGTTTGGGACAGGGTTACTTTTCTAAAGATTCCAATATCCATAATGCACTGTCACTGGGATGTTCTGGGATTTGTAGTTCCAAAATGGCAATTATTACAGAGTGACTGTTGGCTCCCAAGTCAGGAGGGCAGTGAATCCCTTCCAGGTTTTGCCTGGTCTTAAAAGAGCTCTCCAAGGTCCTGGGGCCATTTAAAGACCTAGGACAACTCCATTAAGCCTGAGGCAAAACTTCACTAAGTTACAGAGATAGGATCCATCAGCCATCTTGGCATATACACAAATCCAATGCTCACCTTTTTTGACCAAATTACCTTCCCAAAATTAGGGTGCACATTAGATTTGTGTAATATGGTAAATGCTTTTTTTGGATTTCAGGGTTCTGAAATATGTGCAAATATGGGCACTTCTTTGTGTGTTTCCAATATAGGGCTCAAAGAACTGGAGGTTTTATTGCTTAGCAAGAACATCTGGGGAAAAGGAGAGCAGTACTTGGTAATACAAAACAAAAATTAGTTCTTTTTGGCTCTTCCCCAAGTCATAATCTATTTGTGGTGTTTGGGACAGGGTTACTTTTCTAAAGATTCCAATATCCAGACTGCACAAGAATGCACAGCCACTGGCATGTTGTGGGATTTGTAGTTCCAAAATGGCAATTACTACACAGTGACTGGTGGTTTCCAAGTCAGGAGGGCAGTGAATCTTTTCCAGGTTTTGTTTGGTCTTAAAAGAGCTCTCCAAGGTCCTGGGACCATTTCAGTACCTGGGACAACTCCATTAAGCTTGAGGCAAAACTTCACTAAGTTACAGAAATAGCCATCAGCCATCTTGGCTTAGAGCAATATACCATTCTTACTCAAATCTAAAGCTCACCCTCCCCTTTTTTTAACCAAATTACCTTCCCAAAATTAGGGTGCACATTAGATTTGTGTAATGTCAATACTTTTTTGAGTTCCAGGGCTTTGAATATGGTGTATTAGACTCCAGTAAATATGGGTACTTTTTTGTGCATTACCAATCTGGAGCTCAAAGATCTGGAAAATGAGCTTCATTTATGGTGTTCCTTTAACTGGCTTTGGTTCTTTCACTAGGGATTCACTAGGTTTCTTGGCCACTATCAAAATTGTGTCTTTGGCGTCGCAGATTTGTAGTGGAAAGGTGAACCCAAGGCTCTGAGACCACAGGACTTCAAAGCCGGCCCCTTCCACAGCATCTCTGACCGTTTCTGGTGTCAACCAAAGGCAATCAAACTTGTGTGGGCCAACCATGTAGTAGGTTTCCTCCATAACTGCTGCAAAGATGAGGTGGCCCCCAGGTTTGACCAAGGAGCCTACGTTCTTCACAGCTGAACCGTAAGCAGGAAGATCATCACAAGCCGATTCCAAGCAGTAAGTGGAGATGACGCAGTCGACCGGTGGGAGCACCAAAGGATCCAAGGGATTGGCCAGGGTCACGTCGCATGGCAGGACTTGCTTGATGGTCCTCCTGAGCTTCTCCTCCTTTTCCTTCCACTTCTCACTGCAGGGAATGTAGAGGAGAGATGGGAACAAAGCAACCGTGGAGTTTAAGCAGTTTGGTAAACTTTTCCCATGTTTTTATGATAGAACAAATTAGGAAATGACATTTGTAACCTAGGAAAAAAGTCTTGTTATATAAGGTCTCTGAGGGACCAGGGTTCAAATCTTCCTGGAAGGCCACACTGGGGAAACCTGGACCCGCCTCACTGTCTCAGACTGAGAGAATGGCACGGGCACTCCTCTTGACGACCTGTTTCTGGAAGTGGTTTGAGAATTCTTTTCAAGAATTCAGCATTACTTTCAATTTTAATTTTACATTTGGCCTTCCCATAGTTTTTAATCATGTGGTCTTATTGTTAATGTTGCATTATTGTATTGTCCATGTTTTATTTTAATTGCTTGTATTGTTGTTATTATTGCTTGTATTGTTGTATTTGGGCTTGGCCTCATGTAAGCTGCACCGAGTCCCTTGGGGAGATGGTAGCAGGGTACAAATAAACGGTTATTATTGTTATTATTAGTAATTGTGCTCATAAGTCAGAGTTCAAATCCCCACCAATCCATACAAAACAATGTCAGTGTATATTTCCATGTATGATGTATGTTTAAATGTAATTTCATGTAGTAGAAATGTGATTGCAACAAGATTGTATTGCCAGGATGTATGTTTACTCCGAAGGCTGTGAGAATGTGACCCTGAGTCTCTAGCTGTGTGAAATATTATGGAGTGTCCGATAACTCCCAAGCCAGCTGCAGTTTTGTTTTTGTTTCCCATTTCCTTTGTTCTGTGTACTTCACGTCTGCTTGCTGATGTTGTTGGGTGTGTTTCTGAACTGCTCTAGTAAAGCTGAAACCTGCTTTTTACCGGTGACTCCAGAGTCCATTATTCTGAGTTTTTACAATACTTCTGCTTGCGCTAACAAACAATTGGGTGACTCTCAGGAGCTTACACTCACTTAGTCTCTTACGATACCTTGCCATGAAAACCCAGTGATATGGTCACCCTAAGTCAGAAGTAACTTGAAGGTACACAACAAAAACAACAACAAATTCATGCTCCAAAAGTGAAGTAAAGTTCTTCCCATTGGTATGACAGATAACATTTTTCATCACAAGCTGTGCCATGTTTTACACCACACACTTTCAATTCCTATGCCTCTTTGTTGTCAGAAGAAGGCAGAATAAGTAATGAGTTGCATCGCAAGCAGTTGAAAGGGGTTACTTTTTAAAATATGGTGATGAGCAGTAGCAGTGAATGATAATCCCTTGCTGTTATTCATTACGTTGGTAAAACAAAACATCAAGAGAACCAACTTGCCTTCAGAAAAGTCATTTCTGCACTTTTCTAGTGACCTTACTTACTTACTTTACTTACTTAGGCGATCCCTCGTAGTCCGAGGATGATGGTCCTCCATGTGTAGTATCCTGGGGGTGGGTCCATAGGTGACTGTGGAGCCCTATTCTTGCTCTGCATGTTCTCCCGCAGTCAGGGCATCGGTTTCCAGGTGAAAGGCGGTCTCGGTCGGGGTTGGCTTGACGCACCTTCCTCTTGGCACATTTCTTTCTTTTGCCCTCCATTCGTGCCTCTTCAAATTCTGCAGCACTGCTGGTCACAGCTGACCTCCAACTGGAGCTCTCAAGGGCCAGGGCTTCCCAGTTCTCAGTGTCTATGCCAGAGTTTTTAAGGTTGGCTTTGAGCCCATCTTTCAATATCTTTTCCTGCCCACTAATATTCCGTTTTCCATTCTTGAGTTCGGAATAGAGCAACTGCTTTGGGAGCCGTGGTCGGGCATCTGGACAACATGGCCAGTCCAGTGGAGTTGATGGCGGAGGACCATTGCTTCAAAGCTGGTGGTATTTACTTCTTCCAGCCTGTCTTCCCAAGAGATTTGCAGGATTTTTCAGAGGCAACACTGATGAAATCATTCCAGGAGTTGCATGTGACGTCTGTAGACAGTCCACGTTTCACGGGTGTATAGCAGGGTTGGGAGGACAATAGCTTTATAAACAAGCCCCTTGACCTCTCTATGGATGTCCTAGTCCTCAAACACTCTCTGTTTCATTCGGAAAAATACTGCACTCGCAGAGCTCAGGTGATGTTGAATTTCAGTGTCAATGTTGACTTTTGTGGAGAGGTGGCTGCCAAGGGAGCAGAAATGGTCAACATTTTCTAATGTTACACCATTAAACTGTATTTCTGACATTGGAGAGGGATTGGCCAGTAACTGCTGGAAGAGCACTTTGGTTTTCTTTATGTTTAATAACAAGTCGAGCTTCTCATATGCTTCTGCGAAGGTATTTAGAGTG